>NW_026512965.1:0-50074 GCF_027579735.1 Bombina bombina | reverse complement strand
ACACAATTTTACAAAACAGTGAAAAATGCACCAATCCTTTTAAAATTTTCACATATTAGGCTTTAATATGATTGCACCACAAGTTGCAGAACGATTAACCCCTTAATGCCCAAACCGGAGCAGCCTAAAGCCAGCAACCGCTTAAACTACAGCACCTTGCCACAGCTTACTGCTGTGGCCCTACCTGCCCTTAGGGATCAGTTTTTTGGGGAAAAAGCTCCTTTTAGGCCCTCAATCAGCAGCTGGACCCTCCATGTGAAGCAGCATGAACTGTCTCAATTCTAACTGCGCATCTGAGGCGTGAAATTAGGCCCCTCCCACTCCGGAGTTATGAGCCCTACAAAAATCACTTCTAAGTGACTAAATTTAAGCCATGTGGATAATAACCCCAGAAAACACTCCAAAGTGCTTAAAAAAGTGTCTCCAACGAGTATTTTTTAAACAAATAATAGTTTGCCCTGAATTAGTGTCAACCAGCCTAATTAGCCCTGTTATGTAAGCATTCAATTCTTTACTAAGTCTCAGAACATAGCTTACCCTCCCCACATGGGGATCTTGTCAGTCTTCTAGCATTATTTCAGTCTTGTCTAGAAATAAATGACTGAACATACCTCATTGCAGTCAAGCCTGCAAACTGTTCCCCCCAACTGAAGTTTTCTGGTACTCCTCAGTCCTGTGTGGGAACAGCAGTGGATTTTAGTTACAACATGCTAAAATCATTTTCCTCTCAGCAGAAATCTTCATCACTTTTCTGCTAGAGTAAATAGTACAAGCCGGTACCATTTAAAATAACAAACTTGATTGAAGATATAAAACTACAATTCTAACACCACATTCACTTTACCCTCCCGTAGAGAGACCCTAGTGCTTAGAGCCGGCAAAGAGAATGACTGGGGGGTGGAGCTAGAGGGGGAGCTCTGCTGTGTGCTCTTTGCCACTTCCTGTAGGGAATGAGAATATCCCACAAGTAAAGGATGAATCCGTGGACTAGATACACCTTGCAAGAGAAACAGAATTTATGTTTACCTGATAAATTACTTTCTCCAACGGTGTGTCCGGTCCACGGCGTCATCCTTACTTGTGGGATATTCTCTTCCCCAACAGGAAATGGCAAAGAGCCCAGCAAAGCTGGTCACATGATCCCTCCTAGGCTCCGCCTACCCCAGTCATTCGACCGACGTTAAGGAGGAATATTTGCATAGGAGAAACCATATGTTACCGTGGTGACTGTAGTTAAAGAAAATAAATTATCAGACCTGATTAAAAAAAAACCAGGGCGGGCCGTGGACCGGACACACCGTTGGAGAAAGTAATTTATCAGGTAAACATAAATTCTGTTTTCTCCAACATAGGTGTGTCCGGTCCACGGCGTCATCCTTACTTGTGGGAACCAATACCAAAGCTTTAGGACACGGATGAAGGGAGGGAGCAAATCAGGTCACCTAAATGGAAGGCACCACGGCTTGCAAAACCTTTCTCCCAAAAATAGCCTCAGAAGAAGCAAAAGTATCAAATTTGTAAAATTTAGAAATAGTGTGCAGTGAAGACCAAGTCGCTGCCTTACATATCTGATCAACAGAAGCCTCGTTCTTGAAGGCCCATGTGGAAGCCACAGCCCTAGTGGAGTGAGCTGTGATTCTTTCAGGAGGCTGCCGTCCGGCAGTCTCATAAGCCAATCGGATAATGCTTTTAATCCAGAAGGAGAGAGAGGTAGAAGTTGCTTTTTGACCTCTCCGTTTACCAGAATAAACAACAAACAAAGACAAAGTTTGTCTGAAATCCTTAGTAGCTGCTAAGTAAAATTTGAGAGCACGAACTACATCCAAGTTGTGCAACAAACGTTCCTTCTTTGAAACTGGATTAGGACACAAAGAAGGCACAACTATCTCCTGGTTAATGTTTTTGTTAGAAACAACTTTTGGAAGAAAACCAGGTTTAGTACGCAAAACCACCTTATCTGCATGGAACAGCAGATAAGGAGAAGAACACTGCAGAGCAGATAATTCTGAAACTCTTCTAGCAGAAGAAATTGCAACCAAAAACAAAACTTTCCAAGATAATAACTTAATATCAACGGAATGTAAGGGTTCAAACGGAACCCCCTAAAGAACTGAAAGAACTAGGTTGAGACTCCAAGGAGGAGTCAAAATTTTGTAAACAGGCTTGATTCTAACCAGAGCCTGAACAAAGGCTAGAACATCTGGCACAGCTGCCAGCTTTTTGTGAAGTAACACAGACAAGGCAGAAATCTGTCCCATCAAGGAACTTGCAGATAATCCTTTTTCCAATCCTTCTCGAAGGAAGGATAGACTCTTAGGAATCTTAACCTTGTCCCAAGGGAATCCTGCAGATTCACACCAACAGATATACCAAATTATGTGGTAATTTTTCTGGTTACAGGCTTTCAGGCCTGAACAAGAGTATTAATAACAGAATCTGAGAACCCTCGCTTTGATAAGATCAAGCGTTCAATCTCCAAGCAGTCAGCTGGAGTGGGTCGAACGGACCTAGAACAAGAAGGTCTCGTCTCAAAGGTAGCTTCCATGGTGGAGCCGATGACATATTCACCAGATCTGCATACCAAGTCCTGCGTGGCCACGCAGGAGCTATCAAAATCACCGACGCCCTCTCCTGATTGATCCTGGCTACCAGCCTGGGGATGAGAGGAAACGGCGGGAACACATAAGCTAGTTTGAAGGTCCAAGGTGCTACTAGTGCATCCACTAGAGCCGCCTTGGGATCCCTGGATCTGTACCCGTAGCAAGGAACTCTGAAGTTCTGACGAGAGGCCATCAGATCCATGTCTGGAATGCCCCACGGTTGAGTGACTTGGGCAAAGATTTCCGGATGGAGTTCCCACTCCCCCGGATGCAATGTCTGACGACTCAGAAAATCCGCTTCCCAATTTTCCACTCCTGGGATGTGGATAGCAGACAGGTGGCAGGAGTGAGACTCCGCCCATAGAATGATTTTGGTCACTTCTTCCATCGCTAGAGAACTCCTTGTACCCCCCTGATGGTTGATGTATGAACTTGGCCCTCGCTAGCTGAGGCCAAGCTTTGAGAGCATTGAATATCGCTCTCAGTTCCAGAATATTTATCGGTAGAAGAGATTCTACCCGAGACCAAAGACCCTGAGCTTTCAGGGATCCCCAGACCGCGCCCCAGCCCATCAGACTGGCGTCGGTCGTGACAATGACCCACTCTGGTCTGCGGAAGGTCATCCCTTGTGACAGGTTGTCCAGGGACAGCCACCAACGGAATGAGTCTCTGGTCCTCTGATTTACTTGTATCTTCTGAATAGTCCCCATTCCACTGACTGAGCATGAACAGTTGTAATGGTCTTAGATGAATGCGCACAAAAGGAACTATGTCCATTGCCGCTACCATCAAACCTATCACTTCCATGCACTGCGCTATGGAAGGAAGAGGAACGGAATGAAGTATCCGACAAGAGTCTAGAAGTTTTGTTTTTCTGGCTTCTGTCAGAAAAATCCTCATTTCTAAGGAGTCTATTATAGTTCCCAAGAAGGGAACCCTCGTTGACGGAGATAGAGAACTCTTTTCCACGTTCACTTTCCATCCGTGAGATCTGAGAAAGGCCAGGACAATGTCCGTGTGAGCCTTTACTTGAGGAAGGGACGACGCTCGAATCAGAATGTCGTCCAAGTAAGGTACTACAGCAATGCCCCTTGGTCTTAGCACCGCCAGAAGGGACCCTAGTACCTATGAGAAAATCCTAGGAGCAGTGGCTAATCCGAAAGAAAACGCCACGAACTGGAAATGCTTGTCCAGGAATTCAAACCTTAGGAACCGATGATGTTCCTTGTGGATAGGAATATGTAGATACGCATCCTTGAAATCCACCTTGGTCATGAATTGACCTTCCTGGATGGAAGGAAGGAGTGTTCGAATGGTTTCCATCTTGAACGATGGAACCTTGAGAAACTTGTTCAAGATCTTGAGATCTAAGATTGGTCTGAACGTTCCCTCTTTTTTGGGAACTATGAACAGATTGGAGTAGAACCCCATCCCTTGTTCTCCTAATGGAACAGGATGAATCACTCCCATTTTTAGCAGGTCTTCTACCCAATGTAAGAATGCCTGTCTTCTTATGTGGTCTGAAGACAACTGAGACCTGTGGAACCTCCCCCTTGGAGGAAGCCCCTTGAACTCCAGAGAATAACCTTGGGAGACTATTTCTAGCGCCCAAGGATCCAGAACATCTCTTGCCCCAGCCTGAGCGAAGAGAGAGAGTCTGCCCCCCACCAGATCCGGTCCCGGATCGGGGGCCCGCATTTCATGCTGTCTTGGTAGCAGTGGCAGGTTTCCTGGCCTGCTTTCCTTTGTTCCAGCCTTGCATAGGTCTCCAGGCTGGATTGGCTTGAGAAGTATTACCTTCCTGCTTAGAGGACGTAGCCCTTGGGGCTGATCCGTTTCTGCGAAAGGGACGAAACTTAGGTTTATTTTTGGTCTTGAAAAGACCTATCCTGAGGAAGGGCGTGGCCCTTGCCCCCAGTGATATCAGAGATAATCTCTTTCAAGTCAGGGCCAAAGAGTGTTTTCCCCTTGAAAGGAATGTCAAGCAATTTGTTCTTGGAAGACGCATCCGCTGCCCAAGATTTTAACCAAAGCGCTCTGCGCCACAATAGCAAACCCAGAATTTTTTCGCCGCTAACCTAGCCAATTGCAAGGTGGCGTCTAGGGTGAAAGAATTAGCCAATTTAAGAGCACGAATTCTGTCCATAATCTCCTCATAAGAAGAAGAATTACTAATAATCGCCTTTCCTAGCTCATCAAACTAGAAACACGCGGCTGCAGTGACAGGGACAATGCATGCAATTGGTTGTAGAAGGGAACCTTGCTGAACAAAATCTTTAGCAGACCTTCTAATTTTTTATCCATAGGATCTTGGAAAGCACAACTATCTTCTAAGGTATAGTGGCGCGCTAGTGTAGAGTAGAAACCGCCCCCTCGACCTTGGGGACTGTCTGCCATCAGTCCTTTCTGGGGTCGACTATAGGAAAACAATTTTATAAATATGGGGGGAGGTACTAAAGGTATACCGGGCCTGTCCCATTCTTTACTAACAATGTACGCCACCCGCTTGGATATAGGAAAAGCTTCGGGGGGCCCCGGGGCCTCTAAGAACTTTTCCATTTTACATAGTGGTTCTGGAATGACCAGATAATCACAATCATCCAAATTGGATAACACCTCCTTAAGCAGAGCGCGGAGATGTTCCAACTTAAATTTAAAAGTAATCACATCAGGTTCAGCTTGTTGAGAAATGTTTCCTGAATCTGAAATTTCTCCCTCAGACAAAACCTCCCTGGCCCCCTCAGACTGGTGTAGGGGCCCTTCAGAAACCATATCATCAGCGTTCTCATGCTCTACAGAATTTACTAAAACAGAGCAGTCGCGCTTTCACTGATAAGTGGGCATATTGGCTAAAATGTTTTTGATAGAATTATCCATTACAGCCGTTAAATGTTGCATAGTAAGGAGTATTGGCGCACTAGATGTACTAGGGGCCTCCTGTATGGGCAAGACTGGTGTAGACGAAGGAGGGGATGATGCAGTACCATGCTTACTCCCCTCACTTGAGGAATCATCTTGGGCATCATTTTTACTAAATTTTTTTTTTTTTTTTTTTTTTTTTTATGACATAAAATACATATAGTTAAATGAGAAGGAACCTTGGTTTCCCCACAGTCAGAACACAATCTATCTGGTAGTTCAGACATGTTAAACAGGCATAAACTTGATAACAAAGCACAAAAAACGTTTTAAAATAAAACCGTTACTGTCACTTTAAATTTGAAACTAAACACACTTTATTACTGCAATTGCGAAAAAGTATGAAGGAATTGTTCAAAATTCACCAAAATTTCACCACAGTGTCTTAAAGCCTTAAAAGTATTGCACACCAAATTTGGAAGCTTTAACCCTTAAAATAACGGAACCGGAGCCGTTTTTATATTTAACCCCTTTACAGTCCCTGGAATCTGCTTTGCTGAGACCCAACCAAGCCCAAAGGGGAATACGATACCAAATGATGCCTTCAGAAAGACTTTTCTATGTATCAGAGCTCCACACACATGCAGCTGCATGCCATGCTGTCCTCAAAAACAAGTGCGCCATACCGGCGCGAAAATGAGGCTCTGACTATGATTAGGGAAAGCCCCTAAAGAATAAGGTGTCAAAAACAGTGCCTGCCGATATAATCATATCAAAATACCCAGAATAAATGATTCCTCAAGGCTAAATATGTGTTAATAATGAATCGATTTAGCCCAGAAAAAGTCTACAGTCTTAATAAGCCCTTGTGAAGCCCTTATTTACTATCTTAATAAACATGGCTTACCGGATCCCATAGGGAAAATGACAGCTTCCAGCATTACATCGTCTTGTTAGAATGTGTCATACCTCAAGCAGTAAGAGACTGCACACTGTTCCCCCAACTGAAGTTAATTGCTCTCAACAGTCCTGTGTGGAACAGCCATGGATTTTAGTTACGGTGCTAAAATCATTTTCCTCATACAAACAGAAATCTTCATCTCTTTTCTGTTTCTGAGTAAATAGTACATACCAGCACTATTTTAAAATAACAAACTCTTGATTGAATAATAAAAACTACAGTTAAACACTAAAAAACTCTAAGCCATCTCCGTGGAGATGTTGCCTGTACAACGGCAAAGAGAATGACTGGGGTAGGCGGAGCCTAGGAGGGATCATGTGACCAGCTTTGCTGGGCTCTTTGCCATTTCCTGTTGGGGAAGAGAATATCCCACAAGTAAGGATGACGCCGTGGACCGGACACACCTATGTTGGAGAAAATGAAAATAATCTGAATGAAAACAGAAAATGAAGATAACAATTTATGTAAGAACTTACCTGATAAATTCATTCCTTTCATATTAGCAAGAGTCCATGAGCTAGTGACGTATGGGATATACATTCCTACCAGGAGGGGCAAAGTTTCCCAAACCTTAAAATGCCTATAAATACACCCCTCACCACACCCATAATTCAGTTTAACGAATAGCCAAGAAGTGGGGTGATAAGAAAGGAGCGAAAGCATCAAAAATAAGGAATTGGATAAATTGTGCTTTATACAAAAAAAATCATAACCACCACAAAAAGGGTGGGCCTCATGGACTCTTGCCAATATGAAATAAATTAATTTATCAGGTAAGTTCTTACATAAATTATGTTTTCTTTCATGTAATTGGCAAGAGTCCATGAGCTAGTGACGTATGGGATAGCAGATACCGAAGATGTGGAACTTCCACGCAAGAGTCACTAGGGAGGGAGGGATAAAATAAAGACAGCCAATTCCGCTGAAAAAATAATCCACAACCCAAATCAAAAAGTTTTAATCTTATAATGAAAAAAACTGAAATTATAAGCAGAAGAATCAAACTGAAACGGCTGCCTGAAGTACTTTTCTACCAAAAACTGCTTCAGAAGAAGAGAAAACATCAAAACGGTAGAATTTAGTAAAAGTATGCAAAGACGACCAAGTTGCTGCTTTGCAAATCTGATCAACAGAAGCTTCATTCCTAAAAGCCCAGGAAGTAGAAACTGACCTAGTACAATGAGCCGTAATCCTTTGAGGCGGGGATTTACCCGACTCCACATAAGCATGATGAATCAAAGACTTTAGCCAAGACGCCAAAGAAATGGCAGAAGCCTTCTGACCTTTCCTAGAACCAGAAAAGATAACAAATAGACTAGAAGTCTTTCTAAAATCTTTAGTAGCTTCAACATAATATTTCAAAGCTCTAACTACATCCAAAGAATGTAAAGATCTCTCCAGAGAATTCTTAGGATTAGGACAAAATGAAGGGACAACAATTTCTCTACTAATGTTAGAATTCACAACTTTAGGCAAAAAATTAAATGAAGTCCGCAACACCGCCTTATCCTGATGAAAAATCAGAAAAGGAGATTCACAAGAAAGAGCAGATAATTCAGAAACTCTAGCAGAAGAGATGGCCAAAAGGAACAAAACTTTCCAGGAAAGTAATTTAATATCCAGAGAATGCATAGGTTCAAACGGAGGAGCCTGTAAAGCCCTCAGAACCAAATTGAGACTCCAAGGAAGAGAAATTGACTTAATGACAGGCTTGATTCGAACCAAAGCCTGTACAAAACAATGAATATCAGGATGATTAGCAATCTTTCTGTGAAAAAGAACCGAAAGAGCAGAGATTTGACCTTTCAAGGAACTTGCAGACAAACCCTTATCCAAACCATCTTGAAGAAATTGTAAAATTCTAGGAATTCTAAAAGAATGCCAAGAAAATTTATGTGAAGAACACCAAGAAATGTAAGTCTTCCAGACTCGGTAATAGATCTTCCTAGACACAGATTTACGAGCCTGTAACGTAGTATTAATCACTGAATCAGAGAAACCTCTATGACTAAGTATTAAGCGTTCAATCTCCATACCTTCAAATTTAATGATTTGAGATCCTGATGAAAAAAATGGGCCTTGAGATAGGTGTGGCCTTAACGGAAGTGTCCAAGGTTGGCAACTTGCCATCCGAACGAGATCCGCATGCCAAAACCTGTGCGGCCATGCTGGAGCCACCAGCAGTACAAACGAACGCTCCATTAGGATTTTGGAAATCACTCTTGGAAGAACAACTAGAGGCGGAAAGATATAAGCAGGTTGATAATTCCAAGGAAGTGACAACGCGTCCACCGCTTCCGCCTGAGGATCCCTGGATCTGGACAGATACCTGGGAAGTTTCTTGTTTAGATGAGAGACCATCAGATCTATTTCTGGAAGCCCCCAGATTTGAACAATCTGAAGAAATACCTCTGGGTGAAGAGACCATTCGCCTGGATGTAACATCTGGCGACTGAGATAATCCGCTTCCCAATTGTCTATACCTGGGATGTGAACCACAGAAATTAGACAGGAGCTGGATTCCGCCCATACAAGTATCCAAGATACTTCTTTCATAGCCTGAGGACTGTGAGTCCCCCCTTGATGATTGACATATGCCACTGTTGTGACATTGTCTGAAAACAAAAAAAGATTCTCTCTTCAGAAGAGGCCAGAACTGAAGAGCTCTGAAAATCGCACGGAGTTCCAAAATATTGATTGGTAATCTTGCCTCCTGAGAATCCCAAAGCCCCTGCTCTGTCAGAGATCCCCATACAGCTCCCCAACCTGAAAGACTTGCATCTGTTGAGATCACAGTCCAAGTTGGACGAACAAAAGAGGCCCCTTGAACTAAACGATGGTGATCCAACCACCAAGTCAGAGAAGAACGAACATTGGGATTTAAGGATATTAATTGTGATATCTTTGTATGCTGAACCAATGGTCCAGGGATTATACAAAGCTGGAGAGGTCTCATGTGAAAACGAGCAAAAGGGATTGCGTCCGATGCAGCAGTCATGAGAGCTAAAATTTCCATGCACAAAGCTACCGAAGGGAAAGATTGAGACTGAAGGATTCGACAAGCTGAAACCAATTTCAGACGTCTCTTTTCTGTAAGAGACAAAGTCATGGACACTGAATCTATTTGGAAACCTAAAAAGGTTACCCTTGTCTGAGGAATCAAGGAACTCTTTGGTAAATTGATCCTCCAACCATGTCTTTGAAGAAACAACACAAGTTGATTCGTGTGAGATTCTGCAGAATGTAAAGACTGAGCAAGTACCAAGATATCATCCAAATAAGGAAATACCGCAATACCCTGCTCCCTGATTACAGAGAGAAGGGCACCGAGAACCTTTGAAAAGATCCTTGGAGCTGTAGCTAGGAAAAAAGGAAGAGCAACAAACTGGTAATACTTGTCTAGAAAAGAGAATCTCAGGAACTGATAGTGATCCGGATGAATTGGAATATGAAGATATGCATCCCGTAAATCTATTGTGGACATATAATGCCCTTGCTGAACAAAAGGCAGAATAGTCCTTATAGTCACCATCTTGAATGTTGGTATCCTTACATAACGATTCAATATTTTTAGATCCAGAACTGGTCTGAAGGAATTCTCCTTCTTTGGTACAATGAACAGATTTGAGTAAAACCCCAGGCCCCGTTCCAGAACTGGAACTGGCATAATTACCCCAGCTGACTCCAGATCTGAAACACATTTCAGAAACGCTTGATCCTTCACTGGGTTTACTGGAATGCGTGAAAGAAAATCTTCTCACAGGCGGTCTTACCCTGAAACCTATTCTGTACTCTTGTGAAACAATGTTCTGAATTTAAAGACTTTGAATCAAATCGATCCAAACATCTTTGAAAAATCGTAAATTGCCCCCTACCAGCTGAGCTGGAATGAGGGCCGCACCTTCATGCGGATTTGGGAGCTGGTTTTGACTTTCTGAAAGGCTTGGATTTATTCCAGACTGGAGAAGGTTTCCAAACGGAAACTGTTCCTTTAGAGGAAGGGTCAGGCTTTTCTTCCTTATTCTGACGAAAGGAACGAAAACGATTAGCAGCCCTATATCTACCTTTAGATTTTTTATCCTGAGGTAAAAAGGCTCCCTTCCCCCCAGTAACCGTTGAAATTATTGAGTCTAACTGAGAACCAAATAATTTATTACCTTGGAAAGAAAGAGAAAGCAAAGTTGACTTAGAAGTCATATCTGCATTTCAAGACTTAAGCCATAAAGCTCTTCTAGCTAAAATAGCTAAAGACATATACCTGACATAAATTCTAAATGATATCTAAAATCACAAATGAAGTTATTAGCATGTTGAAGAAGTTTAACAATGCTATAAGCATTATGGTCTGACACTTGTTGCGCTAAAGCCTCCAACCAGAAAGTTGAAGCTGCAGCAACATCAGCCAAAGAAATAGCAGGTCTAAGAAGATTACCTGAACATAAATAAGCCTTCCTTAGAAAGGATTCAAGCTTCCCATCTAAAGGATCTTTAAACGAAGTACTATCTGCCGCAGAAATAGTAGTACGTTTAGCAAGAGTAGAAATAGCCCCATCAACTTTGGGAATTTTATCCCAAAACTCTAATCTATCAGATGGCAAAGGGTACAATTTCTTAAACCTTGGAGAAGGAGTAAATGAAGTACCCAGACTATTCAATTCCCTAGAAATTACTTCTGAAATGGCATCAGGAACTGGAAAAACTTCTGGAATAACCACAGGAGGTTTAAAAACTGCATTTAAACGCTTAGTAGTTTTAATATCAAGAGGACTAGACTCCTCCATATCTAAAGCAATCAACACTTCCTTAAGTAAAGAACAAATAAACTCCATCTTAAATAAATATGAAGATTTATTAGTGTCAATATCTGAGGTAGAATCTTCTGAATCAGATAGATCCTCATCAGAAATAGATAAGTCAGAATGATGGTGGTCATTTAAAAATTCATCTGAAATATGTGAAGTTTTAAAAGACCTCTTACGTTTAGTAGGAGGAATAACAGACAGAGCCTTCCGAATAGATTTAGAAACAAATTCTTTAACATTAACAGGAACATCCTGAACATTAGATGTTGAAGGAATAACAGGTAATGGATTATTACTAATGGAAAAACTATCTGCTTTTGATAGCTTATCATGACAACTATCACAAACAGCCGGAGGAACAGTTCCCAAAAGTTTACAACAAATGCACTTAGCTTTGGTAGAACCGACATCAGGCAGCGCTATTCCAGAAGTAGATTCTGATCCAGGGTCAGGTAGTGACATCTTGCAATATGTAAAAGAAAAAAAAAACATAAAGCAAAATTATCAAATTCCTTAAATGGCAGTTTCAGGAATGGGAAAAAATGCAAAATGAAACAAGCTTCTAGAAAACCAAAAGCAACTGAAAAGTGAGACTGAAATAATGTGAAAAAAAACTGGCGCCAAGAATGACGCCCACACATTTTGGTGCCAAGAATGACGCCCATATTTTTTGGCGCCAAAAAAACGTCTGCAATAAACATACGTCAAAAATGACGCTATTAAGAAAAAACTTCCGGCGCCAACTATGATGCTGGAAATGACGAAATTTTTTGCGCCAAAAAGTCTTGCGCCAAGAATGACGCAATAAATAGAAGCATTTTCTGCACCCGTGAGCCTAACAGCCCGCAATTTTTGAAACAAAGTCAATTGAAAATTGAAGGTAAGAAAAATGAAATTTATATGCATTTTCCCAAAATGAAACTGACAGTCTGAATGAAGGAATACTGAATATCCTGAATCATGGCAAATATAAGTTTAAACACATATTTAGAACTTTACATATAAAGTGCCCACCATAGCTTTGAGTGTCATAAATAGAAATAAGACTTACTTACCCTAAGACACTCATCTACATATAGTAGATAGCCAAACCAGTACTGAAACAAGAATCAGTAGAGGTAATGGTATATAAGAGTATATCGTCGATCTGAAAAGGGAGATAGGAGAAGAAATCTCTACGACCGATAACAGAGAACCTATGAAATAGACCCCCTAGAGGAAGACCATTGTATTCAAATAGGCAATACTCTCTTCACATCCCTCTGACATTCACTGCACTCTGAGAGGAAAACCAGGCTTCAGCCTGTTGCGAAGCGCATATCAACGTAGAATCTAGCACAAACTTACTTCACCACCTCCATGGGAGGCAAAGTTTGTAAAACTGAATTGTGGGTGTGGTGAGGGGTGTATTTATAGGCATTTTAAGGTTTGGGAAACTTTGCCCCTCCTGGTAGGAATGTATATCCCATACGTCACTAGCTCATGGATTAAATGTCAAAGTGCCAAATTCTCCTATATTAGAACAGGAAAAGAAATAGGCACTTGCCTCAAAAATCTGGCCGGCAGCAGGACAGCTCACTTGGTATGAGAGGGGCTTCCTACCTCACATGAACCTGTGGAAAAAAGAAAAGGCTGAGTAAACTTACTCAAACTTTTAACCAAGGGCAGCATGAAATGACTTGGGAGGCCCAGTGGGGATTATACCCCACAAGTTCCCAAATGCTTAAAAGCACCAATTGCTCTACTGAAGAGACTGACATGGACTACGGCTAAAACCAAAAGAAAACCAGAGCAAACTTGCTCTGCTTAAAAAAAAATAAACTCTTGATTGAAGAATCAGACACCTATCTTTACCCCTCGCAACTGATACAAGCAAAGAGAATGACTGGGGATTGTGGGTAGGGGGAGTGGTATTTAACAACTTTTGCTGTGGTGCTCTTTGCCTCCTGCTGTTCAGGAGTGATATTCCCAACAGTAATTAAGATGATCCGTGAACTCACTGTGTCATTAGAAAGAAAATAGTGTCATTAGGAGAGAGCAGGTAAAGTCCCCTAGCTATACTGTACCTGTGTCAGAGTACCTACAAATAGCCTCTGGGCTGTATGTGTGCTGTGGAAAATCACTTACCTTACACAGCTCACATCTACTGGTTTACCAGGCATGTCACTATGTCAATGCAGCAGTATACAGTACAGTCCATCCAGTGCAGATATTGAGTACCGCAGAAGGAAATACCCGAGTCCCTCAGGGGGAAGCTAGGGACGAGTCCCTGCAACGCCTGAGGGTAGTTATGGGTGAAGCCCAGTTAGGAATACCCCGATATGTGCACAGCATTTCCCTGTATCATTCAGCTGCTGTGAAGAGTCTTTTCTGTCTTCTTTGTAAATGATACTCCCCAGGGACTCTTTGTCTGGCATAGATCTGACCTGCCAATTTGTAATCCGTCAATAGCTGAAACAACCTCTATTCTCAACCTTCTCCTACGAGGCCAAGAAGAAAAGACGGGAGGGATTTTATGTTCTGATATGGGTTCTTGACCACCTACTGGCGGGAATTATATCCCATATGTTATGGAGGACCATAATTTGACGATTGAGATTTTATTTATATATATTTTATTTTTTCCTGTATTCCCCATTTTATTTCTGCAAACTTTTTTTTAAACAGAACACACACCACATCAACAAGCAAAGGGCTCTACTCACAAAGTATGAATTGCAGGCGATTTGAAATCTCTCATTAACTTTGCATTATGAAGGGCCAAACCAAGCATCTGATGCAAGAAGAGCTGAGTTAGCCCTGCAAAATGCATAGTTAATAGTGTGTAAAACTCACCTTACAATTGCAGGTGAATTGCATGCAGCATTAACTATGCAGATCTAACTGTTTCACCATGTTTCAATTTAAGTGCCATTTACCTCTGTATGAATAGACCCCAAGTTTTAAATTTGGACTACTTTCTCTTTAACTTGCAAATTCCAGAATCATTACAAACAAGCAATAAAATCACATCTGCTGCAGCATATTTAAAGTTCTGGAAAGGCTCACTAATACGGAATCACCATCTTCAACATCTATTTAATTTAATGTTGCATCTAAAGAAAGGTATGGAAATCTTGGGATTTTTTTTTTTTTTAAACTATTCTGGATATTTAAATTTTTTAAAGTGAATGTCAATTTTCAGCAATGAGTGCCCGGTTTTTAAAAATACTTTTAAAAACAGGGGCACTTTCATGGATGCAAATTTACATTGCACCGTATTTGTAGAAATACTTACCTTTTATTTCTGCAAAGCCGGATCGCCGATCCCCCGCTGTCTTCCTGCTGTACAACCACAGCAATGACTAAACTGGCTTCCTCCAATCACAGCCGGGCATCACGAGATGGACACTCTGGGGTGCAAGCCATAATTGGAGGAAGCCGGTTTTGTCATTTCTGACGTCAGTACAGAGGAATGGAGGCTGGGATTGGCGATCCGGCTTTGCAGAAGTAAAAGGCAAGTATTTCTACAAATCCGGTGCAATGTAAATTTTCATCAATGAAAGTTCCCCTGTTTTTAAAAGTATTTTTAAAAACCGGGCACTCATTGCTGAAAATTGACACTCACTTTAACACCATCATGCTAAGTTTCATATATGTTCAAAAAAATAATTTACCATGCCACCCACCCAATGAACACACACACACCACATTGTCTTTTAAAGGGTGTTTATTTCCTATCCTGTTTGTACAGGAAGTTGATACTGAGGCACAGTAAGAAGAAAAATGTCCAAAAGGGCAATGGGGGCTGAGGAAAGGGTTTGGAGGAAAAATCCAAAACTAATTATACCCCCCCCCCCCACCCAACAAGGACAAAAACAGATGACCCCTTCCCCGGCATCAGAGGTTAAGGGACAAAAGAAAGGGCTGTGACAGTACAATGAGGAGTTGGGCTCTTTACCCATTTGTTATCCAATGAAAATGTGTCAGGCCTTAAAATGGCAGCAAACGGGTTAAATTCAGTCTTAATGCCAATAGTGGAAAATCTAGAATTGTCCACAATTATCAGTTATAGTTTACATAATAAAATCTGATGAAGGGGTAGAAGAGGAAGTCTGATCCACCCTCCCCCATTTGTGCATATTCCACCCCCCAAATGGTTTCCTGGCAGTGAAAGGGTTATAGGGCACATCCCAAAGTCTGATCTGCAACATGATTAAATTTTATTAAAAAAACCCTGGAGACCAGTGGTTCTGAGAAGCCCTCTAAATCTTGACCTCAACGTAAAACAATTTCATGCAACAATATATGAAGCGCAATACTAAGTATGACTGCACACTTCCAAATGTTTGAACCTACTAAGGCAGACAAAAACAGATGTCGGGCAATGTCAACTGCAATAATCCATCCTACAAATAATGAACATACATCCTCAAAAAGGAGACAAGGAATCTTTGTAAATACAGTTACACAGCAGTATGCAGGCACCATAACAAACGTTAGTACTAAAGCCTGCTATGACATCTGCTTCAGGAAGGTTAGCTTTGGAGGGATGTGTGTAGACACACTTTGTATCACTGCTTTACGGATGCAATTAACACTTCCCATCTGGTAAATATAGGGTTCTTATAACCCTTTTCAGTTAGACACTGGAAACAATGCAGTGTGCAAGCTAAATTCCTGCAGGAAAATTGCAGCAATGGTTTGTTACATGGGTTCCTGGAAGGCAGAGGAAAAGGGGTAGGGCATCAGGACAGGAGATGACCAGGCGAGTGAATTGGACACCGCAACAGATTTAACAGGAAGCAGACATATCAGCTGGCAGCAGGCCTTTCCCTCCACCATGTCGCTTGGGGCCCCATGGAGAGGTTTTGTGGGTCACTGGAGCTCCAAAACTGGGAAAGTCCTCAGAACTGCTCATGTCTGGAGCCTGTAGGGGAAAATTTGAAGAAAAAAAAATAAAAAAATTAGTATTTCCTAGAACAACACCCCCCATTAGAAGTATAAGAAGATCTAGTGATCAACAGCAATAGGAATATGCGTAAGTGATTTCTATTTTATAAAAAGGAAGAAGTCAATCTGGACTCATTGCAGCTTTAGAAATAAACTAGTTGGTTTTTCAGTAAAAAAACAACAAGTATAATCGTATGTGGCGGTGCTGTGTCACCTCAGGGGATGCAAGCTCCTCTTCTCAGTGAAACCTGCCTTCTTTCACCTCCAAAATAAAATAAATGGTGTAGCACGTTTCAAATAAAATGGTAGGCTCACAGGATTTCAGTTTTAACTCAGACTTTTATTAAAACCATCACAAGGGTATTTTCAGATGCAGCTTCAGATTTTATTAAACATAAAATTATGCTTACCTGATAATTTCACTTCCATCGTGGGGAGGAGAGTCCACGGCTTCATTCATTACCGTTGGGAATTAAAAACCTGGCAACCAGGAGGAGGCAGATACACCACAGCCAAAGGCTTAAATAACTCCACTTCCCTCATCCCCCAGTCATTCTGCCGAGGGAATAAGGAACAGTAGGAGAAATATCAGGGTATAAATGGTGCCAGAAGATGAATTAAATTTAGGTCCACCCATCAGAGATACAGGCGGGAGCCGTTGACTCTCCTCCCCTCGATGGAAATTAAATTATCAGGTTAGCATAATTTATGTTTCCCATCTAAAAGGGGAGGAGAGTCCACGGCTTCATTCATTACTATTGGGAACATATACCCAAGCTCTAGGAGGACACTGAATGAAACCGGGAGGGGAAAAGGCGGACCCTAATCTGAGGGCACCACAGCCTGCAAAACCTCTCTCCCAAAAACAGCTTCCGCAGAAGCAAAAACGTCAAATTTGTAAAACTTTGTAAAAGTGTGAGGACCAAGTAGCCGCCTTACAAATTTCCTCCATAGAGGCCTCATTCTTTATCACATGATTAAGGTCATTTAGACAGAAACGTCGTGTTGAATTATCTGATTTCCAAATAAAGAAAAGATTGAATTGCCTTATTTGTGGTGCTGTTCCTACTTGGATTTTTATTTCTACCTAAGGTGTTGGGCAGGACCTTTGGAACGTGCACCTGTTTGCAGATGGGTGCTGTGCCTGTTAATTTGCTATTACTCATTCTTTAAGGCCCAAGACGAAGTCACAGCTCTAGTTGAATAAGCCATGATCCTCTGAGGAGGCTTATGTCCCGCTGTCTCATAGGCCAAGTGAATGAAGCTCCTCAACCAAAAGGACAAAGTAGAAGAGGCTTTATGCCCCTTGCGCTTCCCTGAATACACCACAAAAAGATGTAGACTGTCTGAAATCCTTTGTAGCCTGAAGATAACTTCAGGGCACGAACCACATCCAGGTTATGAAGTAACCTCTCCTTAAAAGAAGGGCTAGGACACAAAGAAGGAACGGTTGATGTTACAGTTAGACACCACCTTGGGAAGAAACCCCAAACCAGTGGGAAGCACAGCCTTATCTGCATGAAAAACCAGATAAGGAGGCTCACATTGCAAGGCAGCCAGTTCAGATACTCTGCGTGTCGATGCAATGGCCAACAGGAAGAGAACCTTCCAGGACAGAATCTTAATGTCAAAAGAATGCATAGGCTCAAATGGAACCTTCTGCAATACCTTAAGGACCAAGTTTAATCTCCATGGGGATTCTAGACAGAGCCTGAACCAAAGATTGAATGTCAGGGAGCTCAGTGAGTCTCCTATGCAACAAAACTGATAATGCCGAAATCAGTCACTTTAAGGAACTGGCGGCAAGACCCTTCTCCAAACCATCTTGGAGAAAGGACAGAACCCTGGATACCTTCACCTTATGCCAAGGATATCCATGCTTCTCACACCAGGACAATTAAGTCATGCACACCTTATGGTAGATGTGACGAGTGACTGGCTTCCTTGCCTGAATTAGAGTAACAATCACACTTTCAGAAAAGCCTCTTTTGGCCAAGACTAGGCATTCAATCTCCACGCAGACAGCCTCAGAGGATCGAGATTTTAATGTTGAAAAGGGCCCTGTTCCAACAGATCCCTGCAACAGGGTAACCTCCACAGCGGAGAGGATGACATCCACCACCAAATCCAAAAACCACATCCTCCGCAGCCACGATGGAGCAATCAGAATGGCTGAAGCTCGCTCCCGTTTGATGCGTGCCACTACACGAGGTAGAAGTGGTAACAGTGGAAAAATGTAAGCAAGGCTGAACCCTGAAGGGACCTCGACCCGTATTGGGGTAGCTTGCAATTGAGAGTCTGGACGCCATGAGATCCATCTCCAGGGTTCCCCACCTAAGACAAATCTCTGCAAACACTTTGCGGTAAAGAGACAATTGCCGCAGATGGTAGGATTGCCTGCTGAGAAAGTCTACTTCCCAGTTGTCCACACCTGGAATGTAAATCGCTGAGAGCGAGCAGCTGTGGGACTCTGCCCACTCCAAGATCCGAGACAACCCTCTCATGGCTAGTGAGCTCCTCGTACCCCCCTGATGGTTGATGTAAGCCATCAGGGGGGTACGAGGTCTGGAATCTGATGAAGTTTAACGACCCCAGAGGAGGCCATGCTTTCAGAGCATTGTAGATTGCTCGAGTTCCAGAATATTTATCGGAAGGAGAGGCTCCTCCTGGGACCATTTTCCTTGTGCCATCCTGGCACCCCAAACAGGTCCCCATCCTGCCAGACTCGCGTCCGTGGTCATAATCTCCCACAACAGTCTCAAGAAGGATGTCCCCATACACAGTTGCTCCAGACGGATCCACCAAGAGAGGGAGATCAGAGTCTGAGCATCCATGGATATCCGCTGTGATAGATCTGAATGATCGCCGATCCACTGTCTCAACATGCACATTTGGAATGACGTCTATGCTGGAAACCATGAGTCCGATCACCTCCATACACTGAGCCACCAAGGGGCTTGAGGAGGACTGAAGGGCAAGACAAGATGAGAAATATCTTCATGGACATAGAGTCTATTATCGTGCCCAGGAAATCCACCCTGGTGCTGGGAACCAGGGAACTCTTTACTACGTTGATCTTCCAGCCATGAGATTGGAGCAAAAGAGGAGTTCTCGAATGATCCTCTGCGACGGCGCCTGGACTAGGATTTTGTCCAGATAGGGCGTCACAGCAACGCCTCTGGCCACCGCAAGTAGCACCCCCAGAACCTTTGTAAGGACTCTCTAGGCCGTCACCAGACCAAAGAGAAAGGCCACAAACTGGAAGTGTTGGTCTAGAAATACAAATCTCAGGAAGTGGTCCTTGTGGATTGGCACATGAAGGTAAGCGGTTTAAGTCTATGGTTGTCATGTACTAGGGGCAGAATAGATCTGATCGTTTCCATTTTGAACGATGGAACACTCAGAAATTTGTTTAAACACTTTAGGTCCAGAATCGGGTGGAATGTGCCCTCTTTCTTTGGAACCACAAAAGATTTGAATAGTACCCTAGACCACTTTCTGCTGGTATGTCAGGGTGCCGGGAATCAGACTGAGACGAGAAGTGCAAAAATAATCACACCTTTATTAAAAGCAAAAAATTATAAAAAGTCCACAAGTCAAATAAGCCAGGAGTCAAATCCAGAGCTGGTAGTCAGACGAGCCGAGCCAGGAGCCAAAGCAAATAGTCAGACGAGCCGGAATCAGGAGCAAGGAAAACAGCAGAGTCAGGAACAAGCCAGGGATCAGGAACCAGGAAGAACGTCAGGCAGCCAGGTAATACACAGGAACTCTCACAAACAGGTCTGAGACAACGCAAAGGCAAAGCATACTGAACAGAGGCCCTTTAAATAATAAGTGATGACATCACAATTCTGAGACTGCATCCTGTCTCACATAGATGATCCACATCAGTCTGGCCATAAAAGGAAGTGCAGGAAATAAGCAGCATCCCCCACAATGCACCATAGTCATGGAGAGGTTAGTAAAATGGCTGCCAGCAGCACATGGCAAACACTACAGGGAAAAAACCCTGACAGGGTACTGGTACAATAACGCCGAGAGATGAGATCCCTCACACACTCTAGAAAGGCTTTTCTGGTCTTGAAAACAGGTTTGACAGGAGGAATCTGCCAATCGCAGATAGGATCTAAACCCTATCCTGTAACCCTGGGTGACAACCTCCAGAACCCAAGGGTCCTGAACGTCCTGTAACCAGGCTTCTGAGGAGAGATAATCCGCCCCCCAACTTGGTCCGGAGACCGGACAGGGGGCAACCCCTTAATGCCTATTTTGTCTCGGCGAGCTTCTTGCTCTGCTTAAACTTGTTCCAAGAATGAGCCGGCTTTCAAGTTCTCTTGGACTGGTCCGCGCTCACGGCGGGCTACTGGCGCTGGGCCTTGTCCGCACGAAAGGGACAAAAAGTAGATCCTTTAGGCTTAGCCTTCTTATCCTGCGGTAGGAAAGCTACCTTGCCTCCCGTAACTGTGGATATGATCAAATCCAATCCTGGACCGAACAGAATCTTTCCTTGAAAAGGCAGGGACAACAGCCAAGACCAAGACTTTAGCCACAGAGCCCTGAAAGCTAAAAACAGAAAAACCTGACACCTTAGCGTTCAGGCGAATAATTAGCATATTGGCATCACAGATGTAATTGGCAACCTTCAGCGCCTTAATCTTATCCTCTCTCGTTAATGGAAGTCTCCCCCTCAACCATGTCACACAGGGATTCACACCAATATGTCGCAGCTCTGGCCGCTGCCAGCTGAAAAACAAACACTGTGTGTTGAAACATCTTCCTTAACAGGTTTTCCAACTTTTTATCCATGGGCTCTTTAAACGACAAACTATCCTCAAAGGGAATAGTTGTCCGCTTCGCGTGCATGGAGATAGCAACATCCACCTTAGGGACAGTAACCCAAAGTTCAAGCTGAGAGTCCGGAACGGGGAACAGTTTCTTAAAAGGAAGAAGGGGAAAAGGAAGAACCTAATCGCTCCCATTCATTCTTATTATTAGCCATCTTAACAGGAACCGGGGAAGACCTGAGGCACCACCCTGTCCTCATATCTCAAACTTAGGAATCGCAAGTTCCTCCGGAAGCCTCGATTCCGGAACCTCCAGAGTAGCAAGCACTTGCTTCAGCAAAAAGTGCAAATTCTCTATCCTAAATCTAAAGTCAGGGTCCTCCGCAGCTGGAGGTTTAGAGGACACAGACTGACCCAGAAGGGGCCTCCTCCGAAGAGTCGGAGTGGGCCTCATTCTCGTATAACGCCTCTGATATTTCCATAGGCATAGACAACCCCTGGGCCGGGCCGCCATGATACACCCTACGCTTAGCAGGATGTGGTAAGGCATGGATCATTTTCGATACTGCTGTTTGCAGTTGATCCGCAAAATCTGACGGCCAACTAATCTCTCCCACAGGAGAAATAGTTGGACTCTGGGGCGCTGCTTGTGCAATTGGAGATGAATGCAGGGAATGCACCTCACGGGACAGGGAACTCTGAGGTGGACGGCTCAGTACTACTAGACATCCGTTTACTTTTAGATGTAACTTTATAAAGGAATGTGGAACATAGTTGAGCAGGCTGTTCTACCAGAACCTTCTCACAATAAACACAGTAATGAGACTGTGTTAAAGAGGGAGGACCCTCCAACACGTCCGAGTCCTCCATAGCTTGCACTGTTATTTCGGACTAGATTAACTAAATAGGCACCTTTATAACCTCCAACGGGGCACTCACCACCTCCTATGACCCGGAATACAGAAAGAGTTTTGTCTCCTGCGACGCTGATCAAAAGAGGAAGAGAGATAGCCACATCCGGTCACATGGAATGCCTGGCAGGAACGCCCCTGCCTAAGGAGAAAACACGACAAAAAAACATAATTTATGTAAGAACTTACCTGATAAATTCATTTCTTTCATATTAGCAAGAGTCCATGAGCTAGTGACGTATGGGATATACATTCCTACCAGGAGGGGCAAAGTTTCCCAAACCTCAAAATGCCTATAAATACACCCCTCACCACACCCACAATTCAGTTTAACGAATAGCCAAGAAGTGGGGTGATAAGAAAGGAGCGAAAGCATCAAAAATAAGGAATTGGAATAATTGTGCTTTATACAAAAAAAATCATAACCACCTCAAAAAAGGGTGGGCCTCATGGACTCTTGCTAATATGAAAGAAATGAATTTATCATGTAAGTTCTTACATAAATTATGTTTTCTTTCATGTAATTAGCAATAGTCCATGAGCTAGTGACGTATGGGATAATGAATACCCAAGATGTGGATCTTCCACGCAAGAGTCACTAGAGAGGGAGGGATAAAATAAAAACAGCCAATTCCGCTGAAAAATAATCCACACCCCAAAACAAAGTTTAACTCATATAATGAAAAAAACTGAAATTATAAGCAGAAGAATCAAACTGAAACAGCTGCCAGAAGTACTTTTCTACCAAAGACTGCTTCAGAAGAAGAACACATCAAAATGGTAGAATTTAGTATAAGTATGCAAAGAAGACCAAGTTGCTGCTTTGCAAATCTGATCAACCGAAGCTTCATTCCTAAATGCCCAGGAAGTAGAGACTGACCTAGTCAAATGAGCTGTAATCCTTTGAGGCGGAGTTCTACCCGACTCAACATAAGCATGATGAATCAAAGACTTTAACCAAGATGCCAAAGAAATGGCAGAAGCCTTCTGACCTTTCCTAGAACCAGAAAAGATAACAAATAGACTAGAAGTCTTTCGGAAATCTTCAGTAGCTTCAACATAATATTTCAAAGCTCTAACTACATCCAAAGAATGCAACAATCTTTCCTTAGAGTTCTTAGGATTAGGACACAATGAAGGAACCACAATTTCTCTACTAATGTTGTTAGAATTCACAACCTTAGGTAAAAATTTAAATGAAGTTCGCAACACCGCCTTATCCTGATGAAAAATCAGAAAAGGAGACTCACAAGAAAGAGCAGATAATTCAGAGACTCTTCTGACAGAAGAGATGGCCAAAAGAAACAAAACTTTCCAAGAAAGTAATTTAATATCCAGCGAATGCATAGGTTCAAACGGAGGAGCTTGAAGAGCCCCCAGAACCAAATTCAAACTCCAAGGAGGAGAAATTGACTTAATGACAGGTGTTATACGAACCAAAACCTGTACAAAACAATGAATATCAGGAAGATTAGCAATCTTTCTGTGAAAAAGAACAGAAAGAGCAGAGATTTGTTCTTTCAAGGAACTTGCAGACAAACCTTTATCCAAACCATCCTGAAGAAACTAAAATTCTAGGAATTCTAAAAGAATGCCAAGAAAAATGATGAGAAGAACACCAAGAAATGTAAGCCTTCCAGACTCGATAATATATCTTCCTAGATACAGCTAGGAGCCACCAGCAGAACAAACAAATGCTCCTTTAGAATCTTGGAAATCACTCTTGGAAGAAGAACTAGAGGCGGAGAGATATAGGCAGGATGATACTTCCAAGGAAGTGACAATGCATCCACTGCTTCCGCCTGAGGATTCCTGGATCTGGACAGATACCTGGGAAGCTTCTTGTTTAGATGAGAAGCCATCAGATCTATTTCTGGAAGTCCCCACATTTGAACAATCTGAAGAAATACCTCTGGGTGAAGAGACCATTCGTCCGGATGTAATGTTTGGCGACTGAGATAATCCGCTTCCCAATTGTCTATACCTGGGATATGAACCGCAGAAATTAGACAGGAGCTGGATTCCGCCCATACAAGTATTCAAGATACTTCTTTCATAGCCAGAGGACTGTGAGTCCCTCCTTGATGACTGACATATGCCACGGTTGTGACATTGTCCGTCTGAAAACAAATGAACGACTCTCTCTTTAGAAGAGGCCACGACTGAAGAGCTCTGACAATCACACGGAGTTCCAAAATGTTGATTGGTAATCTCGCCTCCTGAGATTCCCAAACCCCTTGTGCTGTCAGAGACCCCCACAGCCTCCCAGCCTGTCAGACTTGCATCTGTTGAGATCACAGTCCAGGTCGGAAGAACAAAAGAAGCCCCCTGAACTAAACGATGGTGGTCTGTCCACCACGTCAGAGAGTGTCGTACAATCGGTTTTAAAGATATTAATTGTGATATCTTTGTAAAATCCCTGCACCACTGGTTCAGCATACAGAGCTGAAGAGGTCGCATGTGAAAACGAGCAAAGGGGATCGCGTCTGATGCAGCAGTCATAAGACCTAGAATTTCCATGCATAAGGCTACCGAAGGGAATGATTGAGACTGAAGGTTTCGACAAGCTGAAACCAATTTCAGACGTCTCTTGTCCGTCAGCGACAGAGTCATGGACACTGAATCTATCTGGAAACCTAAAAAGGTTACCCTTGTCTGAGGAATCAACGAACTCTTTGGTAAATTGATCCTCCAACCATGATCTTGAAGAAACAACACAAGTCGATTCGTATGAGATTCTGCTAAATGTGAAGACTGAGCAAGTACCAAGATATCGTCCAAATAAGGAAATACCACAATACCCTGTTCTCTGATTACAGATAGAAGGGCACCGAGAACCTTTGTAAAAATCCTTGGAGCTGTTGCTAGGCCAAACGGCAGAGCCACAAACTGGTAATGCTTGTCTAGAAAAGAGAATCTCAGAAACCGATAGTGATCTGGATGAATCGGAATATGCAGATATGCATCTTGTAAATCTATTGTGGACATATAATGCCCTTGCTGAACAAAAGGCAGAATAGTCCTTATAGTTACCATTTTGAATGTTTGTATCCTTACATAACGATTCAATATTTTTAAATCCAGAACTGGTCTGAAGGAATTATCCGTCTTTGGTACAATGAAGAGATTTGAGTAAAACCCCAGCCCCTGTTCCAAAACTGGAATTGGCACAATTACTCCAGCCAACTCTAGATCTGAAACACAATTCAGAAATGCTTGAGCCTTCACTGGATTTATTGGGACACGGGAATGAAAAAATCTTCTTGCAGGAGGCCTTATCTTGAAGCCTATTCTGTACCCTTGTGAAACAATATTCTGAATCCAAAGATTGTGAATCGAATTGATCCAAATTTCTTTGAAAAATCGTAATCTGCCCCCTACCAGCTGGGCTGGAATAAGGGCCGCACCTTCATGTGGACTTGGCAGCTGGCTTTGGCTTTCTAAAAGGCTTGGATTTATTCCAGACTGGAGATGGTTTCCAAACTGATACCGCTCCTGTAGGGGAAGAATCAGGTTTTTGTTCCTTATTGTGACAAAAGGAACGAAAACGATTAGCAGACCTAAATTTACCTTTAGATTTTTTATCCTGTGGTAAAAAAGTTCCTTTCCCCCCAGTAACAGTTGAAATAATAGAATCGAACTGTGAACCAAACAATTAATTACCCTGGAAAGAAAGGGAAAGCAAAGTTGACTTAGAAGACATATCAGCATTCCAAGTTTTAAGCCATAAAGCTCTTCTAGCTAAAATAGCTAAAGACATATACCTGACATCAAACCTAATGATATCAAAGATGGCATCACAAATAAAGTTATTAGCATGTTGAAGAAGATTTACAATGCTATGAGTATTATTATCTGTTACTTATTGTGCTAAAGCTTCCAACCAGAAAGTTGAAGCTGCAGCAACATCCGCCAAAGATATAGCAGGTCTAAGAAGATTACCTGAACATAAGTAAGCTTTTCTTAGAAAGGATTCAATTTTCCTATCTAAAGGATCCTTAAAGGAAGTACTATCTGCCGTAGGAATAGTAGTACGTTTAGCAAAAGTAGAGATAGCCCCATCAACCTTAGGGATTTTGTCCCAAAACTCTAATCTGTCAGATGGCACAGGATATAATTGCTTAAACCGTTTAGGAGGAGTAAATGAATTACCCAAATTATTCTATTCCCTGGAAATTACTTCAGAAATAGCACCAGGAACAGGAAAAACTTCTGGAATAACTACAGGGGATTTAAAAACCTTATCTAAACGTTTAGATTTAGTATCAAGAGGACCAGATTCCTCTATTTCTAATGCAATTAAGACTTCTTTAAGTAAAGAACGAATAAATTCCATTTTGAATAAATATGAAGATTTATCAGTATCAACCTCTGAAACAGAATCCTCTGAACCAGAAAAATCATTATCAGAAACAGAATCAGAATGATAATGTTCATTTAAAAATTCATCTGAAAAATGAGAAGTTTTAAAAGACCTTTTACGTTTACTGGAAGGAGGAACAACAGACATATCATTCTTAATAGATTTATAAACAAAATCTCTTATGTTAACAGGAACACCCTGAATATTAGATGTTGATGGAACAGCAACAGGTAATGGAACATTACTAAAGGAAATATCTGCATTAATAAGTTTGTCATGACATTCATTACAAACAGCCGGAGGAACAGTTACCACAAGTTTACAACAAATACACTTAACTTTGGTAGATCCAGCATCAGGCAGCAATTTTCCAGAAGTATCTTCTGATTCAGGGTCAATCTGAGACACCTTGCAATATGTAATAGAAAAAACAACATATAAAGCAAAATTGATCCAATTCCTTAAATGACAGTTTCAGCAATGGGAAAAAATGCCAATGAACAAGCTTCTAGCAACCAGAAGCAAATAAGTAATGAGACTTAAATAATGTGGAGACAATGACGCCCATATTTTTTAGTGCCAAAAAAAAGACGCCCACATTATTTGGCGCCTAAATGCTTTAAGCGCCAAAAATGACGCCACATCCAGTGATGCCGACATTTTTGGCGCAAAAAAAGTCAAAAAAATGATGCAACTTCCGGCGACAAGTATGACGCCGGAAATGACAAAGAAAAAATTTTTGCGCCAAAAATGACGCAATAAAAAGAAGCATTTTCAGCCCCCGCGAGCCTAACAGCCCACAGGAAAAAAGTCAAATTTTAAGGTAAGAAAAATTGATTATTCATATGCATTATCCCAAATAATGAAACTGACTGTCTGAAATAAGGAATGTTGAACATCCTGAATCAAGGCAAATAAATGTTTAAACACATATATTTAGAACTTTATGCCCAACCATAGCTTAGAGTGTCACAGAAAATAAGACTTACTTACCCCAGGACACTCATCTACATGTAGTAGAAAGCCAAACCAGTACTGAAACGAGAATCAGTAGAGGTAATGGTATATATAAGAGTATATCGTTGAACTGAAGAGGGAGGTAAGAGATGAATCTCTACGACCGATAACAGAGAACCTATGAAATAGACCCCGTAGAAGGAGATCATTGAATTCAAATAGGCAATACTCTCTTCACATCCCTCTGACATTCACTGCACACTGAGAGGAAAACCGGGCTCCAGCCTGCTGCGAAGCGCATATCAACGAAGAATCTAGCACAAACTTACTTCACCACCTCCATGGGAGGCAAAGTTTGTAAAACTGATTTGTGGGTGTGGTGAGGGGTGTATTTATAGGCATTATGAGGTTTGGGAAACTTTGCCCCTCCTGGTAGGAATGTATATCCCATACGTCACTAGCTCATGGACTCTTGCTAATTACATGAAAGAAAAGGGCTGCTCAATACTCCCGTAAGTCACCTGAAAGTTCAACTCATTGCCAGAGCCTCATCTCGCACATAACGCAGCAATGACACAATATCATGTATAAGACCCCCCCCCCCGATCAATAATCCCCTTTCCTGGAATATTAACCCTTGATTCTTTAAAGATAAAAAGGCGTCACACTGTGACCCTGTCTTCCCTGTTATTATGTAATAAAAAAAAATGAAACGATCTTACCAGAATCTACGCCGTTGAACAGGAACACAGCCCTTCAATGTCACAGGTTAGCAGCCTCACTCCTGACATGGACTTGAGTGTAAAAAGTAGGCAGCGAAACTCAACGCTGATGGAGCTGTTAATATGAGTCGGGATGGTTTCGCAGAAAGACTCTCCCTGCATCTCCGGACTCTAACTCGCCCAGGCTCTCACAGAGAGTGACAGGACTACTTAAAACTCCAGTCCAAATGCGAAGAGTACTACCCTCCATAAGAGACTACTCTTATCTTCAGCACTTTTCTGCCGTCCTCCTGTGACGAAAGGCAAAGAATGACTGGGGGATGAGGGAAGTGAGGGAGGTATTTAAGCCTTTGGCTGGGGTGTCTTGCCTCCTCCTGGTGGTCAGGTTCTTAAAGGATTACTAACTTTTGTATTTTTAACAAAAAACAGAACCCACATTTCAAAATAAAGATATAATAAATCACTAACCTATTTTCAGATTCAAACGAAGCTGAATAACGGCATAAAAAGAAGTTTTATTTTTTTAATCCTGATGTCACCTAATCCAGCCCTCCAATATGGGCATTTCTTATCCAAAATCAGTAACCTATCCTAGCCCTATTTTATGCATATAATTATCAGCCGATTACGGCAGTTTGCGCATGCGCACTTTAATGCAATAAATAGCGCATGCGTGTTTGTTTTGTACTGAAGCCGAAACTGCCCATATGTTAATCGGATTCACGCTTACGTATTATGCTGAATCCATGAAATCAGTTATCAAGATATTTTATGGTCAATCGAAACTGTAGTATCTTTTAATGCCTTATATGTTTATATCTATAAATGTAATGCTATTAACGTTACATATATGAATACAGGTAGCCCTCAGTTTACGCCGGGGTTAGGTTCCAGAAAGAATGGTTGTAAATTGAAACCGTTGTAAATTGAAACCCAGTTAATAATGTAAGTTAAGTGGAAGTGAGGGAGTTAGGTTCCAGGCCCCTCTCAAAATTGTCATAAGTAACAGCTAATACATTATTTTTAAAGCTTTGAAATGAAGACTTTAAATGCTAAACCGCATTATAAACCTAATAAAATAATCACACAACACAGAATATATAATTAAACTAAGTTAAATGAACAAAAACATTTGCTAAACAGCATTATAAACCTAATAAAATAATCACACAACACAACTGTTTGCAGAAAAATGCAAGTAAAGTCTCTTTCTATGCATTCCAATCTGGACTGATTTATAGACAGGAAGATCTTGTTCTTTTGAAAGCTGCTCGATAGCTCAGGTCTGGTTAAACTGATTAATTTTAGCTTGCTTGGCTTGCATATCTTTGCTGCAACACAAGCAGACAGCTCCACCTACTGGCTATTTTATTCAATGCACTGCTTCTCAATGCTTTTCAATAGCAGTCACATGACTGGAAAAAAAAAAAAGGGTTGTTATTCTGAAACGGTGCAAATTGAACCGTTGTAAACCGAGGGCCACCTGTAAAGATTTACCAATATAAATTTATTATTAAAGTTATTTATCAATACCTTTTAATTTATGTTGCTGACATTCGCTTGATTTTCATATTGTATTAATCTAGTCTATTAATAATAGTATTTTAAGTTTATTAAAAATATTATTCAACACTTTATTTTTAATTGCTCGTTAATGCTAGGGAGATTCTATTAATTTAAAGAAATTTGCTAGTCAATTTTATGTAGATGATATTTTATTAATTTATTTGCTAGTTAATTCTAGGGAGATTCTATTGTATAAAGCTAATTTGCTAGTTAATTCTATGGAGATTCTCTAAATGCACGCACGCAAGCAATGAAATTACCTTCACAGTGCAGCAAACTTCTGATCCGCGATCGATAGAACGGGTCTACTGCATACAGAACAGACATGCAGAGATTGACGTGAGCGATGATGTTGCGGTATCTTGCACATGTGCAATAAGAATAAAGGTTGCAATCTTCCAACCAGTGTTGTCAGCCCGGATTGGGCAACGAAAATAATGAAAAACGGAGTGGGTTTGGAAAGGATTAAAACTTCGGAGTCAACTATCTTCTAAACAGCAAGTAATTGAAACATAGGGCATTATAAAAATATTTAATATGTGATTTTCTTTTCAGCTGCGATTAGTTTTTTGTGCCTTCAATTTCTATTTAATTCCCAACAGTAATGAATGAAGCCGTGGACTCTCCTCCCCTTTAGATGGAAATATAGCTTAATGCGTTTCGGCAAAACAAGCTTCTCTCAAGAGCATAAATTCAATATATGTCAAAGCAAAATTAGAGTAGCCTAGCAAAATGCTGTACACAATATTTATAGCCACCAGGTCTGCCTGCCTTTCTTAGACCACACCCATTCACAAATCATGCAGTCATATATGCCATTTAAAAACTAATGTGCAAAAATATGCCAATAAATCAGAACCACTTTGCCTTTTGACACATAAAAAGGGGCTAAAATAAAATGTTCTCAATAAAAAAAAATTAAAGCATTCAAAGTGTTTTGTTGTTTTAATAATCACAAATTAGAACTTTGATTCATAACAAACAACCTTAGCCTGGCTCACATCAGATCTTTAACCTATCTATATCCTGTTTTGTTAGGTGGTGTCAGTTAAAAACAGATCATGCAATCAAATACGCCATTAAAAACCTATTGTGCAGAAATATGCCAATAAATCTGAATTACTTTGCCTTTTGACACATAACATAAGAGGCTTACATTCCATGCATCAAATAAAATGTTCAATAAAACAAAATTATGCTTACCTGATCATTTCATTTCCATCTGTATGCGGAGAGTCCACGATTTCATTCCATTCTTGTGGGAATACAGAACCTGGCTACCAGGAGGAGGCAAAGAAACCCCAGCCAAATGCTTAAATACCTTCCCCCACTCCCCTCATCCCCCAGTCATTTTGCAGAGGGAAGGAACAGTAGGAGAAATATCAGGGTATAAATGGTGCCAGAAGAAAACGTGCGGGGGTCGTGGACTCTCCTCATACAGATGAAAATTAAATTATCAGGTAAGCATAATTTATGTTTGACATAATATGAGGAGAGTCCACAGCTTTATTCCTTACTTGTGGGATAGATACCCAAGCTCTAGAGGACACTGAATTAAATGGGAGGGGAAGAGAGGTGGACCCTATTCTATAGCCTGCAAAACCCTTTCTCCCAAAAGCAGCTTCAGCCGAAGCAAAAATGTAAAATTTGTAAAACTTTGAAAAAGTATTTAAGGACCACGTTGTCGCCCTACAAAATTTGCTACACAGAGGCCTTGTTCTTGAAGGCGCAAGAGGAAGCCACAGCTCTAGTTGAATGAGCTATAATCCGCTGAGGAGGCTTATGTCCTGCTGTCTCACATGCCAAGCGAATAATGCTCCTCAACCAAAAAGATAGGGAAGTGCAAGAAGCCTTCTGCCCACTACGCTTCCCAAAATAGACCACAAACAATGCCGAAGTCGGTCTAAAATCCTTCATAGCCTGAAGATAGAATTTCAGAGCCCGAACCAATCGTGCAAAACAAACCCTCCTTTGGGACAACAAAAAGGTTTGAATAGTACCCTAGACCTCTCTCTGCTAGGAAGTACCGGCACAATTACTCCCAGGGAGGAGAGATCCCTGAAGCACCCATAAAAAGCTTCTCGTTTTTCTGGTCTTGAAGACAGGTTTGATAAGAGGAATCTGCCCCTGGGTGGATAAGATTTGAAACCTATCCTGTAACCCTGAGTGATTACCTCTAGAACCCAAGGGTCTTGTACATCCAAGCCAAGCCTCCACTAAGAGTCTGCACCCAACACAATCCATCAACGGATCGGGGCCGTCCCTTTATACCGATTTGGTTTTGGCAGGCTTCTTAGTCTTGGAATAAATCCAAGCAGAACGTTTCCAAGTTCCCTTGAAATGATAAGGCTTTGGCTGTCATTGGGATTTATCCGAACGAAAATTAGGACCCTGTCCTTTAGGTTTATTCTTATCCTGGGAAGGAAGGCACCCTTGCCCCCAGAGACCGTGGATATGAGAGAGTCCAGGCCTGGACCGAAAAGAATCTTCCCCTTAAATGGAAGGCAAAGTAGTCTAGATTTTGAAGTCATGTCCGCAGACCAAGACTTAAGCCAGAGTGCCCTACGGCTAGCACAGAAAAAACAGATGTCTTGGCCTTCAGGCAAATGATCTGCATATTTGCATCACAGAAAGAATTAGCTACCCTCAAGGGCTTAATTCTTACCGGGATCACCTCAAGGAGAGAGTTTCCACCTTGATCATCTCCGATAGAGAGTCGCACCAATAGGTAGCAGCTCCAACCACTGCAGCAGCAGGTTGAAACAAATACCCCGTGTGCTGAAACATCTTCCTTAACAGTTTCTAGCTTCTTATCCATGGGCTCCTTAAAACGACAAACTATCCACTAGCGGGATAGTAGTGCGCTTAGAGAGCGAGGAGATAGCTCCATCCACCTTCGGGACGGTACCCCACAACTCTAGTTGATACAAGTCTCTCCCATTCATTCTTAATATTTGCCATTTTTACGGGAACCGGGGAAAAGTCTGTGGCACTGTCCTGTCCTCAAATTTTATCAAGCTTAGCAATAGAAAGTTCCTCTGGTAATTTAGGTTCCTGAACCTCTAAAGTAGCCAATACCTCCTTTAACAGAAAGCGCAAGTGCTTGATCCTAAATCTAAAGTCTGGTTCCTCCACAGCCAGAGGTTTAGAGGCAGCAGATTCCGACCCAGAAAGAGCATCCTCTGAGCTATGAAGCATCCTCATCAGCGGAAAACCTAGTATCCCAGATGACCCCCTGGGAGGGATAGCAATATTTGACCTTTTGCTTGCGCTTAGCAGGGCAAGGTAAAGCACTGAAGGCTAAAGTCTGTCAGTAAGAGGGGCCCCCCCCGAAGGAGGATTAGCAGTGCAATGGGAAGCTGCTTGTGCAATAGGAGATGAATGCAGGGAACGCACCTCACTGGACAGTGACCCCTCAGAGGTGGGCAGTACGGTGGTACTAAACATCTTGGTTTTCTTAGATATAAAGTACTTTATCAAGGCATGTGGAACATAATTGAGCAGGTGGGTATACTGTTGCCTCAAAAATAAAAACAGGTATTCGATTTAGGTAAAGAGAGAGAGTACCCTCTAATGTATCAGTCCCCCATAGCTTGCAATTTCATGAGACTATAGAAAAAGATAAATGGCACCTTTATACCCTCAATGGCTGGGGCACTCACCACCTCCTATGACACAGGCCTCACAGAGAAACCGCTTAGTCTCCCGTGAACCACACGGTCAGGAAAGAGGAAATCAATGAGACCACACCCGGTCACATGGTGTGCCATGCAGGACCGCCCCTGCGTCTGGAATAAGCGCATCAAACCTAACAGGCTGCACAGATATCCAAAAATGAAAGTAAAACCCAAATGTTACAACATCTGCCTGAGCCTCATCTCACACATGTCGCAGCATAAAACATAATACAGCAAATTATGCTTAAATCCCACCTGTTCAATAATCCCCTTCCAGCGATATTAACCTTTGATTCCATACAGATAAGAGTCACACTGTGACCCTATCTTGCGTTATACGATTATAAAATGAAACTATCTTACCGGAATCATTGCCTTGGAACAGACACAGCCTCTCATGTTTCACAGTCTTGTAGCATCGCACCCGACATGGACTTGAGTGATAGAAGCAGGCAGTGAAACTCGTCAACACTGATTGCTTAGGAACTGTTAATACAAGTCTGGATGGTTTCGCTTTAAGACTCTCCCTGCATCTCCAGACCCTAACCGTCGCCAATGCTCTCACTGAGAGGCTAACAAGACTACTTAAAACTCCAGTCCCATACAGAAGGCTACTACCCTCCCTAAGACTACTCCGAATCTTCCAACACCTCTCTGCCATCCTCCTGTGACGAAAGGCAAAGAATGACTGGGGGATGAGGGGAGTGGGGGAAGGTATTTAAGCCTTTGGCTGGGGTGTCTTTGGCTCCTCCAGGTGGCCAGGTTCTGTATTCCCACAAGCAAGGAATGAAGCTGTGGACTCTCCTCATATTAAGATGGAAATTAAAGCATTCAAGGTTTGTTCTTTAATAAAGAGGCTTACATTCTATACATAATAAAATAATAAGTTAAAGCATTCAAAGTGTGTTTTTTAAACTAGTGTGTTGCTTTAACTTTTTGAGAACATTTTATTTTATGTATAGAATGTAAGCCTCTTTTTATTGACCATTTTTGCACACTAGTTTTTTACTGGCATATTTGATGGAATGATCTTTTACCCGATAGATTTATAACAAACAACCTTAAACTGGTTCACATCAGAGTGGTAACCTAAGTTCTAATTTGTGATTATTTAAAAAACAAAAACAAAAAAACACTTTGAATGCTTTAATTTTTTATTGAGAAAATGTTATTTGATGCATAGAATGTAAGCCCCTTTTGTTATGATGTGTCAAAAGGCAAAGTGATTCAGATTTATTGGCATATTTTTGCACACTAGTTTTTTTTTTTTAACCCCTTAATGACCACAGCACTTTTCCATTTTCTGTCCGTTTGGGACCAAGGCTATTTTTACATTTTTGCGGTGTTTGTGTTTAGCTGTAATTTTCCTTTTACTCATTTACCCACACATTATATACCGTTTTTCTCTCCATTAAATGGACTTTCTAAAGATACCATTTTCATCTTATCTTATAATTTACTATAAAAAAATAAAAAAAATTTTTTTATAAAAATGAGGAAAAAATGGAAAACAAAAAAAACCAACACTTTTTCCAACTTTGACCCCCAAAATCTGTTTCACATCTACAACCACCGAAAAACACCCATGCTAAATAGTTTCTAACTTTTGTCCTGAGTTTAGAAATATTCAATGTTAACATGTTCTTTGCTTTTTTGCATAACACAAGTAGCACTTTGCCATTTCCAAACCACTTTTTTTTTTCAAAATTAGCGCTAGTTACATTGGGACACTGATATCTTTCAGGAATCCCTGAATATCCCTTGACATGTGTGTATTTTTTTTTTTAGAAGACATCCCAAAGTATTGATCTAGGCCCATTTTAGTATATTTCATGCCACCATTTCACCACCAAATGCGATTAAATAAAAAAAAAAATTGTTCACTTTCTCACAAACTTTAGGTTTCTCACAGAAATGATTTACAAACAGCTTGTGCAATTATGGCACAAATGGTTGTAAATGCTTCTCTGGGATCCCCTTTGTTCAGAAATAGCAGACATATATGGCTTTGGCGTTGAGTTTGGTAATTACAAGGCCACTAAATGCCGCTGCGCAGCACACGTGTATTATGTCTATACGTGTATTATGTCTAACAGGAAGTGGCAAAGAGCACCACAGCAGAGCTGTATATATAGCTCCTCCCTTCCCCTCCACCTCCTGTCATTCGACCGAAGGTTATAGGAAGAGAAAGGACAAACTAAAAGGTGCAGAGGTGACTGAAGTTGTAAAATAAAAATTAATCTGTCTGAAATTGACAGAGGGCCGTGGACTCGTCGTATCATAGAAGAAATCAATCAGGTAAGCATGAATTTCCTTTTCTTCTACAAGATATGACGAGTCCACAGATTTCATCCTTACTTGTGGGATACAATACCAAAGCAACAGGACACGGATGAAAGGGAGGGACAAGACAGAGACCTAAACGGAAGGCACCACTGCTTGAAGAACTTTCCTCCCAAAAACAGCCTCAGAAGAAGCAAGAGTATCAAATTTGTAAAATTTGGAAAAAGTGTGAAGGGACGACCAAGTCGCAGCCTTACAAATCTGTTCAACAGATGCATCGTTTTTAAAAGCCCAAGTGGAAGTCACAGCCCTAGTAGAATGAAGCACACATAGAAAAATCCTATTACAGCGCTCCAACAGTGCTTACCGAAATAACACACAAGTTGATCAAAGACAGTGTAAAGTAGGAAACAGTACCTTAATCAATCCGGTCATTGCAGTAATCCATAACAAAAGCAAGCCTCCCGGTCTCGGTTGTTTCCTCTTCTGAAACTCTCCTCCCCTTGTTTCTTTCGTCACAGCCAGGTGTGACCAGTAGAACCAGCTTACCGATACTGCAGCCTCAATCGGCGCTCCCCGCAAACAGTAGAATGAGCCATAATTCTTTCAGGAGGCTGCGGTCCAGCAGTCTCATATGCCAGGCGGATGATACTCCTCAGCCAAAAGGAAAGAGGTAGCCGTAGCTTTCTGACCCCTACGCTTTCCAGAACAAACAATGAATAATGAAGATGATTGACGGAAATCCTTAGTTGCCTGTAAGTAAAACTTTAAGGCACGGACCACGTCCAGGTTATGTAACAGACGCTCCTTCTTAGAAGGATTAGGACACAAGGAAGGAACAACAATTTCCTGATTAATATTCTTATTGGAAACAACCTTGGGAAGGAATCCAGGTTTAGTGCGTAAAACCACCTTATCAGAATGAAATATGAAATAAGGCGAATCACACTAACGCTGAAAGCTCAAACTCTTTGAGCAGAAGAAATAGCAACCAAAAATAGAACTTTCCAAGATAATAATTTAATATCTATGGAATGCAAAGGTTCAAACGGAACCCCTTGAAGAACTCTAAGAACTAAATTCAAACTCCAGGGAGGAGTAATTGGTCTAAATACAGGCTTAATTCTGGTTAGAGCCTGACAAAAAGACTGAACATCTGGCACATCTACCAAACGTTTGTGAAACAAAAAATTGACAACGCAGAAATTTGTCCCTTTAAGGAACTTGCTGATAAGCCTTTCTCCAATCCTTCTTGGAGAAAAGACAGAATCCTAGGAATCCTAACTTTACTCCATGAGTAGCCTTTGGATTCACACCAATAAAGATATTTACGCCATATCTTACGATAGATTTTTCAAGTGACAGGCTTTCTAACCTGTATCAAAGTACTGATAACCGAATAAGAGAATCCTCGCTTCGATAAAATCAAGCTTTCAATCTCCACAGTCAGCTTCAGAGAAATTAGATTTGGATGTTGGAAAGGACCTTGAATGAGAAGGTCCTGTCTCAAAGTAAGTTTCCACGGTGGTAGAGAGGACATGGCCACTAGATCTGCATACCAAGTCCTGCGTGGCCACGTAGGCGCCATCAGGATCACTGAAGCTCTCCTGTTTGATTCGAGCAATCAAGCGTGGAAGAAGCGGAAACAATGGAAACACATAAGCTAGGCTGAACGACCAAGGCACTGCCAAGGTATCTCAGTTCGGCCTGAGGATCCCTCGACCTGGATCCGTATCCTGGAAGCTTGGCATTCTGTCGAGATGCCATCAAATCCAATTCCAGTTTGCCCCATCGGAGAATCAATGAGGCAAATACCTCCGGGTGGAGTTCCCACTCCCCCGGATGAAAAGTCTGTCGACTTAAAAATCCGCTTCCCAGTTCTCTACTCCTGGGATGTAGATTGCTGACAGACGACAAGAGTGGGCCTCCGCCCAACAGATTATCTTGGATACCTCTCATCGCTAAGGAACTCCTTGTTCCCCCCTGATTGATATATGCCACAGTTGTGATGTTGTCCGACTGGAATCTGATGAATTTGGCCGAAGCCAACTGAGGCCACGCCTGAAGGGCATTGAATCAATATCTCAGTTCCAGAATATTGATTGGAAGTAGAGACTCCACCTGAGTCCAAACACCCTGAGCCTTCAGGGAATTCAAGACTGCACCCCAGCCCAGAAGGCTGGCGTCTGTTGTCACTATCACCCACGAGGGTCTGCGGAAACAAGTCCCCTGGGACAGATGATCCAGCGACCACCAAAGGAGAGTCTCTGGTTTCTTGATCTAGATTTATCGGATGAGATAAATCCGCATAATCCCCATTCCACTGTCAGAGCATGCACAGCTGCAGCGGTCTGAGATGAAAGTGAGCAAACGGAATGATGTCCATTGCCGCTACCATTAATCCAATTACCTCCATACACTGAGCCACTGACGGCCGAGGAATGGACTGAAGTGCTCTGCAAGTATTTAGAATCTTTGATTTTCTAACCTTCGTCAGAAATATCTTCATGGCTACCGAGTGAGTTCCCAAGAAAGGAACCCTTGTCTGTGGAACAAGTGAACTTTTCTCTATGTTCACCTTCCAACCGTGAGTTCTCAGAAAAAACAACACTGTGTCCGTGTGAGATTTTGTCAGATGATATGTTGACGCCTGGATCAGAATATCGTCCAGATAAGGCGCCACTGCTATGCCTCGCGGTCTGAGAACCGCCAAAAGAGACCCTAGAACCTTTGTGAAGATTCTGGGTGCTGTGGCAACCCGAAGGGAAGAGCCACGAACTGATAAATGTTTGTCCAGGAAGGCAAACCTTAGAAACTGATGATGATCCTTGTGGATAGGAATATGAAGGTAAGCATCCTTCAAGTCCACGGTAGTCATATTGACCCTCCTGGATCATTGGTAAAATTGTAGATTTGAGTAGAACCCCAGTCCCTGTTCCAATTTTGGAACTGGACAAATTACTCCCATGGTAAAAAGGTCTTTTACACAGCGTAAGAACACCTCTTTATCTGGTTTGCAGGTAATCTTGAAATATGAAATCTCCCTCTTGGGAGAAAGTCCTTGAATTCCAATTGATAACCGTGGGTCACCATTTCTAGTGCCCAGGGGTCCTGAACATCTCTTGCCCAAGCCTGGGCAAAGAAAGAGTCTGCCCCCTACTAGAGCCGGTCCCGGATTGGGGGCCGCCCCTTCATGCTGTCTTAGTAGCAACAGCAGGCTTTTTGGATTGTTTACCTTTATTCCAGTTCTGGTTGGGTCTCTAGACTGACTTAAATTGGGTAAATTTCCCTTCCTGCTTTGTGGAAGAGGAAGCGGAGGGTCCTCCTACATAGTTCCGAAAGGAATGAAAATTATTTTTTTTACCCCTCATCTTAACGGATTTATCCTGAGGTAGGGCATGGCCTTTACCTCCTGTAATGTCAGAAATGATTTCCTTCAATTCAGGCCCAAGAAGGGTCTTACCTTTAAAAGGAATAGCTAAAAGCTTAGTTTTTGATGAGACATCAGCAGACCAAGATTTGAGCCACAACGCTCTACGTGCTAGAATAGCAAATCCTGCATTTTTTGCCGCTAATTTAGCAATTTGAAAAGCAGCATCAGTAATAAAAGAATTAGCTAGCTTGAGAGCCTTAATTCTATCCAAAATAGTTGTCCGCTTAGCCAGGGTAGATATCGCTCCCTCTACCTTAGGGACCGTTTGCCACGAGTCCCGAATGGCATCTTATAAAGGAAACATTTCCATAAAATTAGGAGGGGGAGAAAACGGTATACCTGGTCTATCCCATTCCTTTTTTATAATTTCCGAAATTCTTTTAGGAACCAGAAAAACATCCGTGTAAGTGGGTACTTCTAGATATTTATCCATCTTACACAACTTCTCTAGTGGTATTACAATAGGGTCACAATCATCCAGAGTCGCTAAAACCTCCCGAAGTAACAGGCGGAGGTGTTCAAGCTTAAATTTAAAAGGACATATTGTCCGAATCTGTCTGAGGTAATACATTCCCAGAGTCTGAAATTTCTCCCTCTGACAGCAATTCCCTGACCCCCAACTCAGAACACTGAGGGTACATCGGAAATAGCTAATAAAGCATCAGAGGATTCAGTATTTACATTAATACTTGACCTACTGCGTTTACCCTGCAACACTGGTAATTTAGACAATACCTCTGTAAGGGTAGTTGACATAACTGCAGCCATCTCCTGCAGAGTAAAAGAATTAGACGCACTAGAGGTACTTGGCGTCGCTTGTGTGGGCGTTAAAGGTTGTGACACTTGGGGAGAATTGGATGGCATAACCTGATTCTCTTCAGATTGAGAATCATCCTTAGACACACTTTCTTGACCTAAAATATGGTCTTTACAATGCAAGGCTCTTTCAGTACAAGAGGTACACAATGTTAAAGGGGGTTCCAAAAATAGCTTCTAAACACATAGAACAATGAGATTCCTCAATGTCAGACATGTTGAACAGACTAGTAATAACCACAGAAGTCTTTTAAACACTTTATTTATTGCTTAAATAAACTTTGAAAACATGTACTGCGCCTATAAGAAAATGAAAACTGAACAATTTTTCCAAAACTGCCTAAATAACGTTAAATTTACTCAAAATTTAACTAAAACTCGTTGGTTTATCCAAAAATTACTGGACCCCAGTAGTAAGGGGAAAAATAAGGCACTAAAGTAACTTAGAAAAGCAAAAACGTCAGTTCGCAAAAAAAATACCCACTGCACCTTGCCACATCTCTGCTGTGGCGCCTACCTGCCCCCAGGGTACTTCAAAATGAGTTGTCAACCCTCCAGACCAGAGATACACTGTCCAGGAGCAACCGGAGTTACTGCTTGCTGCAGCCCAGTAAGAAGGAAGCGCGCATCTAAGCGCGCAAAAATAAGCCCCGCCCCTTAAGGCTGATGCTGGAGTAGGCAACCGCATGGAGAAGCAGTTTTACACCAAGCTAAGTGGAAACACATATACACCCCAAAACACATCCAATGTAAGTCATACTGGTTATAAAAAATATAAATTCTTATAAATGTTTTTCTTTTGTGTCTCACCCATAGTGTCATGCCCTTATGTCAACTAGTAAAAGGAAATAAAAACAGGGAACTCCAGTAACACCCCTCTGTATACGGGTCTACTGCTTACTCCATTCCCATACAGGGAAATAAATGCCAGCCAATTCTGATATATCAAGTCTCTTCAGAAATAAAAGGCTGCACTTACCTTAATGCTGCTTGTAGCATGAAATCCGTCTCCACACTGAAGATGTGTGGATCTTAGTTACAACTGCTAAGATCATCAACCTCAGGGCAGAAATCATCTTCCATAACCCCCTGAGGAAAATAGTACACACCAGTACCATTTAAAATAAAAAACCTCTTGATTGAAGAAAATAAAACTAACACCACACTTTACCTCTTCCTAGTATAACACAGGCAAAGAGAATGACTGGAGATGGAGGGGAAGGAAGGAGCTATATATACAGCTCTGCTGTGGTGCTCTTTGCCACTTCCTGTTAGCAGGAGGATAATATCCCACGAGTAAGGATGAAATCCAAGGACTTGTCTTATCTTGTAGAAGAAATAAAAGCCATCTTATTTAGTTTTTTTTAGCATATTTACATATGCTGCTGTGTAGGATCCCCCCTTAGCCACCAAACAGCTCTCTAACCCTCCCCGTTATTAGGAGCCATCTTCGGTACATGTCTGTGCGCTCCCCCGTCCCCTCTCTCTATAACAAGCCATCGATGGCCGTCCACCCACCTCAGCTCCCACCCACCCACGATTGAGGCCATTGATGGCCAGAGCAGAGAGAAAAAAGTTATTGCAGGATGCCTCGATATCGAGGCATCACTGCAATAACCGGAAAGCAGCTGGAAGCGATCAGGATCGCTTCCACCGCTTTCCCAGACCAATGACGTACAGGGTACGTCCCCCGTTGTTAAGGGTATTTTTTGGAGGATGTACCCTGCACGTCGGTCATTAAGGGGTTAAATGGCATATTTGATTGCATTATTTGTTTTTACTTGACACCTCCTAATAAAACAGGATAGAGATAGGTTACAGCTCTGATGTGAGCCAGACTCAGCACACCTGTGAATGGGTGTGATCCGAGAAAGGCAGGCAGAGCTGATGGAGTACCTAGCAAAATGCTGTACACAATATTTATAGCCAACTTGCTTTGACATATATTGATTTTATGCTCTTAAGAAAGGCTTGTTTTGCTGAAACACGTTGAGCTATATTTTAATAAAATCTGAAGATACCCCTTCTGATGGTTTTAATAAAAGGCCGATTTAAAACTGAAATTCTGTGAGTATGACCCGTTTGTGCGCCTACCATTTTATTAAAACGTGTTACACCATTGTGAGCTTTTTATTTTGGAGGTAAAAGAAGGCAGGTTTCACAGAGAAGAGCAGCTTGCATCCCCTGAGGTGACACAGTGCCGCCACATTCAATATTTCTTGCTTCTGGATACGGTCTGGAGAACCAGGGTTGGTGGCAAGCATCTGAGGGGGAAGTGCTAACATAGCTTCATACTTTACTGCTATTTACAAAATAAAAAAACAAACTAAGTGTATAGACTATAGAGGCACAATATAATCTATGAGAGCCTAGGAATAGAAGGATTTTAGCCTCACCTTCTCATTACCGCTTCCTGCGGTCCAGGGAGCATCACGTACAACAAAACCCTTTGATGACTGGGGCTTGTTGTTATCTTCCTGAGTTTGGAGGTTCATAAAGGACTGTATCGCCCCATTTTCCACCACATCAGACATCTAAAAATGGAAACAATAGGTACAAATTACATTTGACTTCATCTAGTAATGGAGAGAAAGTTTCTAAAAACAAATTATGCTTACCTGATAATTTCTTCATTTCCATCTGTGGGAGGAGAGTCCACTGCTTCATTCATTACTTGTGGGAATTTAGAACCTGGCCATTAGGAGGAAGCAGACACCCCAGACAAAGTCTTAAATACCTCCCCTACTCATCCCCAGTCATTCTGCCAAGGGAACAAGGAACAGTAGGAGAAATATTAGGGTATAAATGGTGCCAGAAGAATAAAAAAAAAACTAGACAATGACATCCCCACCAGATCCGCAAACCACGTCCTCCGTGGCCATGACGGAGCAATAAGAATAGCCAAAGCTTGCTCCTGCTTGATGCAGGCCACTACTCGAGGAAGAGGCAACGGTGTTAAAATGTAAAGTGGGTTGAACTCCCAGGGCACCGCTAAGGCATCTATTAGCACTGCCTGGGGATCCCTGAACCTCTACCTGTATCTGGGTAGCTTGAAGTTGAGTCTGGATGCCATGAGGTCTATCTCCAGCGTCCCCCTTCTGTTTATTAGCAGATCTCCACGAACACCTCGGGATGGAGAGACCATTCCCCTTGATGAAAGGATTGTCTGCTGAGAAAATGCGCTTCCCAGTTGTCCACACCCGGAATGTGGATCACAGAGCGAGCAATTGTGGATATTTTCCCATTCCAGGATCCGAGATACCTCCCTCATAGCTAGGGAGCTCCTCGTCCCCGTCCCCCCAAAGGTTTATGTAAGTCGATGTGATGTTGTCCGACTGGAATCGGATAAATCGGGACGACCCCAGGGGGAGCCAAGCCTTTAGAGCGTTTAATATCGCTCGTAGTTGCAGAATATTTTAATTGGTAGACTCAATTTCTGCCCTGTGCCTTTCTGGCACCCCAAACAGCTCCCCATCCTTAAAGACTTGGGTCTGTGGTCACATTCTCCCAGGATGGTCTCAAGAACGATGTCCCCTGGGACAGCTGTCCTGGACGGATCCACCAAGAGGGACTCCCTCGTTCGGTTGTCCAGAGATATCTGTTGGGACAGATCGGAGTGATCGCCATTCCATGAGATGGAACCTGGCATATGGAATGACATCTATGCTGGATACCATGAGCCCAATCAACTCCATACACCTGGTCCACAGATGTCCTTGAGGTCTGAAGGGCAAGACAGTGGACGCAATCTTGCAATGTCTGATCTGTCAAGAATTTATTCATGGCTGAAGAATCTATTATCGTACACAGGAATTCCACCCTGTTGCTGGGGACCAGGGAACTCTTTCCTTCGTTTATCCTCCATCCGTGGGATCGAAGGAGAGCCCTCAAGTGATCATCCGGAAGACTGCAGGACGTAGCCTGGACCAGGATATCGTCCATATAAGGAGTGACTGCAATAACTCTGGCTCTCGCTACCGCGAGTAGCGCTACCAGAACCTTCGTAAAGACTCTTGGGGCAGTTGCCAGACCAAACGGTAGGGCCACAAACTGGAAGTGTTGGTCCAGAAATGCAAACCTTGGGAAGCTAAAGTGATCCGTGTGGATTGGTACGTGAAGATAAGCATCTTTCACGTCTAGGGGCAAAATCGACCTGATAGTTCCATCGTTCAAAATTGAGACTGACAAACTTGTTTAGGAACTTTAGGTCCAGAATTTGGCAAAACGTGCCCTCCTTTGGGGCCACGAAAAGATTTGAATAATACCCCAGACCTCTTTCTACTAGAGGGACTGGGATGATTACTCCCAGAGAGGAAAGATCCCTCATGCACCCTAGCAAGGCGTGTCTTCTCTGGACTTTATGTTTGACAGGAGGAACCCGTCTCTGGGCGGATGGGCCTTGAACCCTATCCTGTAACCCTGGGCTACAACCACCAGAACCCAAGGGTCCTGAACATCTTATCCAGGCCCCCGCAAAAAGAGATAGTCTGCCCCCTACGCGATCCAGACTGATCTGGGGTCGCCCCTTCATGCCGATTTGGTCTCGGCTGGCTTCTTGCTCTGCTTGGATTTGTTTCAAGAGTAAGCAGGTTTCCAAGATCCCTTGGACTGCTCTGACTTTGCGGCAGGCTGCTAGCGCTGAGATTTGTCCACACAAAAAGTAGACCCTTTAGGCTTATAATTATCCTGTGGCAGGAAAGCACCCTTGCCACCCGTGACCGTGGATACGATAGAATCCAGGCCTGGACTGAAAAGAACCTTCCCTTTGAACGGGAGGGAAAGTAATCTAGACTTGGAAGTCATGTCAGCAGACCACAACTTTAACCACAGAGCCCTACGGGCTAATACAGAAAAACCTGATGTCTTAGCATTCAGCCAAATAATTTGCAAATTTGCATCAGATGAACATATGAGCTACCCTTAAGGCCTTAATTCGTCCCTGTATCTCCTCAAGGGGAGTCTCCACCTCGACCACACCAATAGGTAGCAGCCCCAGCCACCACAGCGACCGCCGCTGCCGGTTGAAAAACTAACCCCGTGAGTTGGACCATCTTCCTCAAAATGGACGCCAACTTCTTATCCATGGGCTTCTTGAACGAAGAACTATCCTCGGGCGGGAATAGTCATTCTCTTAGCAAGCGTGGAGATAGCACCATCCACTTTAAGAATGCCCCCCCCCACAGCTCAAGCTACAAGTCCGGAAAGGGGAACAGAGAAAAGGACGAACTAAGCTTCTCCCACTCATTCTTAATAGCCATCTTAATGAGGACCGGGAAAGTCTGAGGCACCACCCTGTCCTCATATACCCTATCTAGTTTAGGGATTGAAGGTTCCTACGGAAGTTTCGGTTCAGGAACCTCCAGTGTAGCAAGCACCTCCTTCAGCAGAAAGCGCAAATGCTCCATCTTAAATTTTAAATCTGGCTCCTCTGTAGACGGAGGTCTAGAAGTCGCCGATTCTGACGAGTGAGTCGTCCTCATCGGCTGATAATCTGTCAGACATCCAGCGGAGTAGATGACCCCTGGGACGGATAGCTATGTCACTTTTCGCTTGCGCTTAGCAGAGCAAGGTAAGGCATTGAAGGCCGCAGAAACCGGTGTTTGTAACTAATCTGCAAAATCTGGCAGCCAAAGAGCCCCTCCCGCGGGAAGATAAGTAGTGCCCTGGGGAGCTGCATGTGCAATGGGAGAGTGTAGGGAATGCACCTCTCGGGACGGAGAACCCTCAGAGGTGGACGGCTCAGTTGTACTAAATATCTTATTCTTTTTAAGATTTCGCAAATTTTATCGAAGCATGTGGAACAGCGTTGAGCAGGCGGAACAACCGGAACCTCCTCACAATAGACACAGTTAAGAGGTTTAGCTAAAGAGGGAGTAACCTTTAACATATCAGTCCTCCATAGCTTACGCCTTTATTGCAGACTAGATAGAATTTAAATGGCACCTTTATATCCCAACGGCAGGGGCACTTACCACCTTCTATGAGCCGGTCAAGAAAGAGAAAGTTAAAGATGCCACACCCGGTCACATGGAGTGCCATGCAGGACCGCCCCTGCACTAGAGAAAACGCGACCAAAAAGGTCTGCATCAATCTCTCACTAAGAAACTGACTGTTCACACACTGATAGAGCCTCATCTCACACATGATGCAGCATAAACACATAATAAATATTATGCATACCCCCCACATTCAATAACCCCCTTTCCGAGGGTATTACTGTCACCCTGTCTTACGTTATACATGTATAAATGAAGCGATCTTACCAGAATATACACCGTGCAACAGGAACATGGCCTTTTAAGTGCGACAGGGTAGTAGCATCTCTCCTGACGGACTTGAGAGCAAAAAAGCAGGCAGCGAAACTAGTCAACGATGATTGCTTATGGAGCTGTTAATCTGAGTCGGGATGTGTTCGCAGAAAGACTCTCCCTGTATCTCCGGACTCTAATATTCATCCATGCTCTCACTGAGAGACTGACAGGACTACTTAAAACTCCAGTCCCATTTCAAAGACTACTACCCTCCATAAGAGACAACTCCGAATCTTCTGACATTTCTCTGCCAACCTCCTATGACAAAAGGCAAAGAATGACTGGGGGATGAGGGGAGCGGGGGAGGTATTTAAGCCTTTGGCTGGGGTGTCTTTGCCTTCTCCTGGTGGCCAGCTTCTTAATTCCCACAAGTAATGAATGAAGCAGTGGACTCTCCTCCCATTAAGATGGAAAAGCATTAAGACATTATATACAAACTATAACCTATAGCATACTACATTCAACAGTGATACAAAATTACAAGGAGCAGCCAAAAAACATAATTTATGCTTACCTGATAAATTCCTTTCTCCTGTAGTGTAGTCAGTCCACGGGTCATCATTACTTCTGGGATATTAACTCCTCCCCAACAGGAAGTGCAAGAGGATCACCCAAGCAGAGCTGCTATATAGCTCCTCCCCTCTACGTCACACCCAGTCATTCGACCGAGAACCAAACGAGAAAGGAGAAACTATAGGGTGCAGTGGTGACTGGAGTATAATTTAAAAATTTAGACCTGCCATAAAAAACAGGGCGGGCCGTGGACTGACTACACTACAGGAGAAAGGAATTTATCAGGTAAGCATAAATTATGTTTTCTCCTGTTAAGTGTGGTCAGTCCACGGGTCATCATTACTTCTGGGATACCAATACCAAAGCTAAAGTACACGGATGACGGGAGGGACAGGCAGGATCTTTATACGGAAGGGACCACTGCCTGAAGAACCTTTCTCCCAAAAACAGCCTCCGAAGAAGCAAAAGTGTCAAATTTGTAAAATTTGGAAAAAGTATGAAGAGAAGACCAAGTTGCAGCCTTGCAAATCTGTTCAACAGAAGCCTCATTCTTAAAGGCCCAAGTGGAAGCCACAGCTCTAGTGGAATGAGCTGTAATTCTTTCAGGAGGCTGCTGTCCAGCAGTCTCATAGGCTAAACGTATTATGCTACAAAGCCAAAAAGAGAGAGAGGTAGCAGAAGCTTTTTGACCTCTCCTCTGTCCAGAATAAACGACAAACAGGGAAGAAGTTTGGCGAAAATCTTTAGTTGCCTGTAAATAAAATTTCAGGGCACGGACTACATCTAGATTGTGCAGAAGTCGTTCCTTCTTTGAAGAAGGATTAGGACACAATGATGGCACAACAATCTCTTGATTGATATTCTTGTTAGTGACAACCTTAGGTAAGAACCCAGGTTTAGTACGCAGAACTACCTTATCTGAATGAAAAATCAGAGAATCACAATGTAAGGCTGATAACTCAGAGACTCTACGAGCCGAGGAAATAGCCATTAAAAACAGAACTTTCCAAGATAACAGCTTGATATCAATGGAATGAAGGGGTTCAAACGGAACACCCTGTAAAACGTTAAGAACTAAATTTAAGCTCCATGGTGGAGCAACAGTTTTAAACACAGGCTTAATCCTGGCCAAAGCCTGAACGTCTGGAACTTCTGACAGACGTTTGTGTAAAAGAATGGACAGAGCTGAGATCTGTCCCTTTAACGAACTAGCAGATAAACCCTTTTCTAAACCCTCTTGTAGAAAAGACAATATCCTAGGAATCCTAACCTTACTCCATGAGTAACTCTTGGATTCGCACCAATGTAAGTATTTACGCCATATTTTATGGTAAATCTTTCTGGTAACAGGTTTCCTAGCCTGTATTAAGGTATCAATAACCGACTCCGAAAAACCACGCTTTGATAAAATCAAGCGTTCAATTTCCAAGCAGTCAGCTTCAGAGAAATTAGATTTTGATGTTTGAAAGGACCCTGAATTAGAAGGTCCTGCCTCAGAGGCAGAGACCAAGGTGGACAGGATGACATGTCCACTAGATCTGCATACCAGGTCCTGCGTGGCCACGCAGGCGCTATTAGAATTACCGATGCTCTTTCCTGTTTGATCCTGGCAATCAATCGAGGAAGCATCGGGAAGGGTGGAAACACATAGGCCATCCCGAAGGTCCAAGGTGCTGTCAAAGCATCTACCAGGACCGCTCCCGGGTCCCTGGACCTGGACCCGTAACAAGGAAGCTTGGCGTTCTGGCGAGACGCCATGAGATCTATCTCTGGTTTGCCCCAAAGTCGAAGTATTTGGGCAAAGACCTCCGGATTAAGTTCCCACTCCCCCGGATGAAAAGTCTGACGACTTAGGAAATCCGCCTCCCAGTTCTCCACTCCAGGAATGTGGATCGCTGACAGGTGGCAAGAGTGAGACTCTGCCCAGCGAATTATCTTTGATACTTCCATCATCGCTAGGGAGCTTCTTGTCCCTCCTTGATGGTTGATGTAAGCTACAGTCGTGATGTTGTCCGACTGAAACCTGATGAACCCCCGAGTTGTTAACTGAGGCCAAGCCAGAAGGGCATTGAGAACTGCTCTCAATTCCAGAATGTTTATTGGAAGGAGACTCTCCTCCTGAGTCCATGATCCCTGAGCCTTCAGGGAATTCCAGACAGCGCCCCAACCTAGTAGGCTGGCATCTGTTACAATTGTCCAATCTGGTCTGCTGAATGGCATCCCCCTGGACAGATGTGGCCGAGAAAGCCACCATAGAAGAGAATTTCTGGTCTCTTGATCCAGATTCAGAGTAGGGGACAAATCTGAGTAATCCCCATTCCACTGACTTAGCATGCACAATTGCAGCGGTCTGAGATGTAGGCGTGCAAAGGGTACTATGTCCATTGCCGCTACCATTAAGCCGATTACCTCCATGCATTGAGCCACTGACGGGTGTTGAATGGAATGAAGGACACGGCAAGCATTTTGAAGCTTTGTTAACCTGTCTTCTGTCAGGTAAATCTTCATTTCTACAGAATCTATAAGAGTCCCCAAGAAGGGAACTCTTGTGAGTGGTAAGAGAGAACTCTTCTCTTCGTTCACCTTCCACCCATGCGACCTTAGAAATGCCAGTACTAACTCTGTATGAGACTTGGCAGTTTGAAAGCTTGACGCTTGTATCAGAATGTCGTCTAGGTACGGAGCCACCGAAATTCCTCGCGGTCTTAGTACCCCCAGAAGAGAGCCCAGAACCTTTGTGAAGATTCTTGGAGCCGTAGCCAACCCGAATGGAAGAGCTACAAACTGGTAATGCCTGTCTAGGAAGGCAAACCTTAGATACCGGTAATGATCTTTGTGAATTGGTATATGAAGGTAGGCATCCTTTAAATCCACTGTGGTCATGTACTGACCCTTTTGGATCATGGGTAAGATTGTCCGAATAGTTTCCATTTTGAACGATGGAACTCTTAGTAATTTGTTTAGGATCTTTAAATCCAAGATTGGTCTGAAGGTTCCTTCTTTCTTGGGAACCACAAACCGATTTGAGTAAAACCCTTGTCCGTGTTCCGACCGCGGAACCGGATGGATCACTCCCATTAGTAAAAGATCTTGTACACAGCGTAGAAACGCCTCTTTCTTTATCTGGTTTGTTGACAACCTTGAAAGATGAAATCTCCCTTTTGGGGGAGAGGCTTTGAAGTCCAGAAGATATCCCTGAGATATGATCTCTAACGCCCAGGGATCCTGGACATCTCTTGCCCAAGCCTGGGCGAAGAGAGAAAGTCTGACCCCCACTAGATCCGTTCCCGGATCGGGGGCCCTCAATTCATGCTGTCTTAGGGGCAGCAGCAGGTTTTCTGGCCTGCTTGCCCTTGTTCCAGGACTGGTTAGGTTTCCAGCCTTGTCTGTAGCGAGCAACAGCTCCTTCCTGTTTTGGTGCAGAGGAAGTTGATGCTGCTCCTGCCTTGAAGTTACGAAAAGGCACGAAAATTAGACTGTCTAGCCCTAGGTTTGGCTCTGTCTTGAGGCAGGGCATGGCCTTTACCTCCTGTAATGTCAGCGATAATTTCTTTCAAACCGGGCCCGAATAAGGTCTGCCCTTT
>NW_026512964.1:0-78073 GCF_027579735.1 Bombina bombina | reverse complement strand
CCAGACGGCAGAAGTCTTCATCCAGGTGGCATCTTCTATCTTTCATCCATCCGGTGTGGAGCGGCTCCATCTTCAAGACATCCGACGCGGAGCATCCTCTTCGTTCGACGGCGACTGAAGAATGAAGGTTCCTTTAAGGGACATCATACAATATGGCATCCCTTCAATTCCGATTGCTGATAGAATAAACTTTTAAGGACACTCGGAATCCAAATCAACGATAAACGTTCCGCGGACCTTCCGGCAGAGCCGTGATGGAGATGCAAGTCCCAGTCGGACCCAGGCATATATCTCTATACAACAGGCCTTATCGGAAGGGTCCTCCCTTACACTACTCCCGCCAGCGGACGCCACCATAACCGCAACCCACTAGGGAAGAACTTCTGTAACCGGCCTTATATTAAAGGCACCCTCCACATAGAGGCACAGACTAGGCCACGATTTCACCTTCTGCCATCCGCGCACCTCAAGCGCACCCCATGTGGGAGCCACAATCTGCAGAAGTTCCAATCCAAAGCGGCAATAAGGTAATCCGATTGGGGCCACAGACCTCTTCAACACCTTGAGGCAACGGCAGACCTTAACACTGCCATCTGTGTAACCCACAAGTTTTTCTTGCTCAGGTCTACACAGCCACAGCTGAAAGCGGCCTGATTTCGTCACCACCCCAAAAGTAAGCTACTAGGCCAGAGAGGACGCAGCACACAATACTAGAACACCACATCCTTCTATACCTTTATTTACCCTAATAATCCATTACAGGACTTTTACCCCACCAGGGTGGGAAACAACTATACTTTGCCACCTGCCCTGTGATCACGCATTAACACTTGCCCATCCTGCAAGGGCTACCTTAAAGCAATAGGACATCCAGTATAAGCAAATGTTATCAGCCTTGGATGATAAATATGCACTTCAAATAGTAGCAATAAGACTGCACTCCTTCACTACTAATTGATTTATAACTACACTGCTGCAAGTCACTCTCATAACTTTATTTATTGCACACAACAAGCACAGTACTATCTAAAAGATTGTCTGCATTGAAGACCATCCCTCTAGGCTAACAACTTATACTCAGATTATACTTGTGAGCATTGGGATGCCCTGCGAGAAAGCTACTAAAATGGATAAACCTCTCAAATCTACAATGCTGAATCAATACTTAAAGGCAACGGACTCTACTGTAGAAAATTTGTTAGACCCTCATAAGAAACAGGTCTCAGCATATACATGACCCTTCCTTATATACTGGCTTGAGCATAACCAAAGAGGATTTGACAACACTATCATCTAAAGATGATATAACTGAAGTTCTTAAGGAGGTTAGAGGCCTTTTCAGCGAGCTGTTACACAGGTCAAACAAAGAATGTCCAAGCAAGAAAGAAACTCGAATGTTCCTGTTTAATGACGTCCAGCAATCAGCTAAACAATTGCAAAACCATGAGGAGACCATAGGCTTCTTTCTTAACAAAGTCGAAGATCTCGACAACCGCAATAGAAGAAACAACCTTAGGATCAAGGGCATCCTCAAATCTATAAGTCCAACTGCACTTCAAGGCTGCCTTTAAAGACCTGTTCCGCACCATTAAAGGAACACCCTCCGCCCCAGATTTAATCCTTGAGATGGCACACCAGGCTCTTAGGCCTAAACCAACAGCAAAGCCCCCCCTGAGAGATGCGCTTTCTGAACTTCTTGGACAAAGAAGAAATCTTGAGAAGTGCTAGAGCAAAGTCTCCCATTACATATGAAGGATGTCCCATTCAAATATTATCTGATGTTAGCTCAGCTACCCTTCAGAAACGACGAGAACTTAAATTTATTACGGACATTTTACATTCGGCTGGGATACAGTACTGCTGGGACTTCCCGGTGAGCACCATTGCTTCTAAAAATGGTGAATCCATAACCTACCAGTCTCCAGAAGATCTCATCAAGCTAAATGAGAAACTGGGCCTAAACATTATACACCCTGGACACTTCAAAAGAAATCTCAGAGCCTACACCTCAAATTCCAGGTGAAAATGCCCCCAGTATTTTCCTACCTCCATAAAATTGCATTATCTGCTAACCTCCTCAGAATTCATGAACTTCTTTCATCAATCCCTCAAGGGCTTCTTCAAGCACATCTAAACTGGACATAGCCACATTGTAGCTTTTTTGTTTGCATTTTATATATGTTATTTTTATGCTATTATACGTCAAATAGTTACCTACTGTGATAGAATTTTTTATTAACCTTTATCATGCCATTGACCCTACAGACAAACAAGTATGTACCCTTTGGAGTATGTCTCCCACTTCAACCTACTTATTTAATGGTACAACTCAGCGCCACCTCTGGAACCATGCTACACCACTGACAATTACGTAATCTTCAAATACCCTACACATGATCAAAATACATGATAACAAGCTGGCTACAAACTACCATTTTTCTTACCCCCCAGCCGGGAACTCAAACCTAATTCACTAGCCTAACTATACTTTGCACTTAGACCCCTGAAGGAGCGGAAGCTCATTCCTTCACACTTTTACAGCCAACACTTACGACACCTGTATACCTACATCTGAGTAAAGCATATACTGTGCATATCCTCCAATACACCCTCCTTTTAACAGTACTCATATTACTATGCTATATAACAGGAAGCTCCTACCCTCCTTCTATTTCCTAATTTCCCTTTCTCTCTCCCCCTCTCTCCCTTTATTTTCTCCCCTCACATTACCAGATATGGCAAACAGAAACTTAAATTCATAACAATAAAAACCAAAGGACTTAATAGCCTTGCAAAATACAACCTGGTCCTAAGAAACCTTCATAGACTAGGAGGGGATATTGTCCTTCTCCAAGAATCCCATTTTAAAAGAGGAAATTAACCAAATATATGCTATAGAGACTACCCACTTGTCTTTATCGTGTCTGCCCAAGCAAAAAAAATTGAGGTGGGTGTTCTCTTCAAACATTCTATTCCTTCCCCAAATCTTAAGCATAGATAAAGATGCCGACGGTAGATTCATTATCTTACATGGGCTTCTATTTAGGCACCCAATCACAGCTGTTAATGCATACTTTACCAATAAAGCGCAAGGGCCTTCATAAGATCACTTTCAAATCACATACTAGATACAAAAAGGTCATGCTCATCATGGGAGGCTATCTCAATACCCCAATCAGACCCTGAGTTAGACACCTCCAGGGATCCACTAGTGTTCCGAAAAAAGATATAAAAATGATTAAAAACCACCTGAGAAATCTAGAAATTCACGATGTCTGGCGCATAGCTATCCAATCAAGAAAGACTGTACATTCTTCTTGTTTGGACTACTTTTTTGTAGACCCCAACGATTTTATCTCTAAATCGTCTGAAAATCCTACCAATCTCTTGGTCGATCATGCTCCTGTGACATGCACCTTGCAGTGGCCTGACAGTCCCCTTGTCCCATTCCAGTGGCGTTTAGATGACTATCTTTTAGATGATGGACTAATCAAGATGAAGTTAGAAAAAGCTATTACTGAATACTTTCAATTTAACTCAACTGGGGACATTCCCTGACATGACAATTTTGGAAGTACATTAGTGTGTAACAAGGGGCTGCAGATCAAACATAAAGCTAGACATACAAAAATCACATTAGAAATGTACAAAAACCCCTGCTTCAGAACCTAGGAAATGCAGAAAGATCACACAAACTAAATCCAGACAATCCAGCCCTAACAAATTTTGTAACTCAAGCCCGGACCAACTTACAAAATTTCTTTACAATTAGACCAACAAAATAAGGCACTGGCACAATACTACTACTCTCATGGAAACAAAACAGGTCGCCTACTTGCTAGAACTCTCCACCGCTAATGCCTTAAATCCTATATTTTAAGACATTTCCCAATCCACCTCTGTCTCCATAGACAGCAATACAGACAGGCAATAATACTCCAATGCCTGGTGAAGTGGTGCCCCAACTCTGCAGACAAAAAAATGGATCCAACTTGACAAAGAGATCCTGTGGGTGGAAAACATGGTCATTCTTGCCTGGATCCCTCCTGCTAGGATACCCTCAGAGATTGACCAGTACCCCCTATGGACAGAGTTCTTTGTAGTGTGGGACAAATTGCTCAAGACATCTACTCACATATCCACTCTACACTCAACCATGACACCATACAGATGCAACCCAGACTTACCAACACTGGACCACCTCACCCCACGAAACCCCAACACCTACATTAAGGAATACTTTTTGAAGGACATAATGTCAGGGAATAAGCTTATGCCACGGGGAAACCTTATCAGGAATGAACATGAGTTGTTCTCATCTTGGTACAAGTACACACAATTATCACACTTCATCCAAACACATAAACAGAAGAAGAACCTAATCCTACCCCTCATGGCTGAAACCCTTTGCACGCAGCAAATGCAACCTAAGCACACTATTTCCAATACATATAAAAATCTTCATCACAAACAGCAGAACTGCATACCCCTCCTATACATTCAGATGGGCAGAAGATCTAAATAGACACATTAAACATAAGGAATGGGACAAGGCCTTCAAAAGCCATAAAGAGGCATCAGTTTCAGTCAATATCATTGAGATTAATTTTAAATTGCTGGCAAGATGGTACCTGACCCCTGTCAGAATATGCCATATTTTTAAGAAAATTAATGGGAAATGCTGGAGGGGATGTGGAGAAGAAGCTGATTTAATACACATCTGGTGGTCTTGCAAAAAGCTAGGCCCTTTTTGGTCAGACATCATGACAGCGATCAATGAGATACTTAATATTCATGTTCCAAACGATCCTAGCACACTCATATTTATACATTACCTAATACACAAAATAAACCTAAAAATTTCTGCTCTACATTATGCTCAATAGCGCAAAAGCCCTTATCCCCAGGAATTGGAAATCCACAGAAGTTTCTACATTGGAAATGTGGAAAAAAACAGGTCTTGTCGCTGCTCCAGATCATTACATGAAAAGAGGGAAAGTTGAGATTCATAAAATGATGTCAGAAATCTGGAACTACCTCAACACTCACTAAAATACATCAATTGCCATCTCCTGCCCTCTAATATATATATATATTGTTTTATTTTATTTATTTCTTCTTGTATTTTTCTCTCTTCTTCTCTTCCCCTTCTTACCCTCTCTCTTCCCCTATCTCCTTCCCACTCCCCCCCCCCCCCATTTATACGATTGGTTCCTTTTAGCTTAATCGCAAAACACATGATACACCTATTGTTAAAACATTCCAAGATTACCTTGAAGACTAGATATACTCTTTTGTATACAACTTGAACTGTTTATTTTCAACTATGCAAAGTGTATAGTTTCTTACATCGTTGTAATCCCATATAGGGACTTTTATTCTGATAAACGATGTTTAAAACATTTTTTCATAACTAAAATTAAGAAATTAATGGAAAAAAACTGAGCGTTGGTCAAATGGAACAATGCCAACATATGGACCCTCCTTGATATTTCTCGTCACTTAACCCAAGACCTATATCTCACCAGAGACGTCTTGCCAAGAACATTGGTCTATATTATCAACCATCTTGGAGAGCCATGTTACAATTGTAATATTCTGTGTATTGTTTCACATCACTTATGTCTGCTCTGTTGTATATATAAAGCTCAATGAAATTTTTTTAAAAATACAAAGAACATGTTCTGCTGTGTGCAGAACATTGGAATGTCAAATATTTTCAGTAAATACACAGTATAACACTTTATTAAAAATGAATATTGCATAAATATGATTTTTTTCCAATGGCATGGAGAGTCCAGAAATTCATTCAATTACTAGTGGGAATTCAACTCCTGGTCACCAGGTGGCAGACATCCCAAGTCTCCCTGAAATTCAGGGAGTCTCCCTGATTTTAACAGCGGCTCCCTGATGCCAGCAAATGGAATGCAATCTCCCTGAAACTCAAAGTACCATGATCCAAAGTGGCCCAAATCCGGAAAAGTGTTACTTTAAAGAATGCCTTTAGTTGCTGGGACGTTATAGAACCCTCAAATCATGCATCAGTAACCAAAAAACCCCACTGATTTTAATAAAGAAAACAAATACTACCTTATTTACTGCACGTAATTAAACTTCGTATTCTAAAATATTTAAGCATTCAACAAGCGTAGGATCACTGGAAAATAGGTTTGTTGTATGTGTTTGTGCAATAAAGCTACTTTTTTTTAATGTGCCTTTAGTGGGAAGCTACTTTAATGATAAGTCTCTATCTTATTTAGGGTTTTAAGGTGTCCAATATATAACTGGGGGGGGGCGGCGCAGTAGCGGGTGAAGCCACCTCCCTGAAATGAGTTTTTGCAGGTTGGGATGTCTGAGGTGGAGGCAAAGAGCACCCCATCAAAGCTTCAAGTATCCTTCCTCTACCTACAATCCCCAGTTATTCATTGCCTGTGTAACATTGTAGGTGATGTGCGAAGAAGGTATCTAAAGAAATCAATTTGTTAATCCTTCAATGGGTACTTTTGCCTGCAAGCAAGGATTGGGGTTATGCTGTGTCCATGTAATCCTTTTTTTGGCAAGAGTAATGGTGGCTTTTAGCAGTTGTAAGACGGTGAGGTGGTCTTTGCTTACCTTCCAACATTTTTGCTACCTCTTTATAGAAAACCAGGGTTGGTTACTCTGTTTTTTCTTTATCTACAGGTCTATGTCAGTGAGGATTCTGTCACACCTGTTTGCTGTATCTTCCCTAGAGCGGATCCACAGGTAAGTGCTTTTACCTTCTATGTGAGAAGGATGCAGCACTAAGGAGTTCCTTGTTTTAGTTTGAGAACAAGGTGGATCCTTATGGGACTGAATATCCCTTTTAAAGTTTGGAGATTTATTAGGCAGCAGTTCAGGGCACTGTTTTGTCATGTGAAAGCTTTTTTGATTTTGGCTATAGGGATTTATATGCACAAAGTTGTTGAACCGCTCATTTACTTCCTGAGTGCTGAACGGTTTGTTTGTAGCCGGCTGTTTGGAAGCCGGATTTTCAAGGAGTCAGAGTGGTTTTTCTGCCATAAGATCGTTTTTACTGCCTGTCGCTTCTCTCTGATGGTTGCAGCATTCTAGGATTTGCAGTTTGAACAAGATTGTTTTATCTGCTAGTGTGGATTGTATTCCTTGTTACTGGTTGAGTCTCTCCAGCGTGGCTGGGGTGTAAAGGTGCCAGTTTTAATAGTTATTTAATATCTATACCTAAAGTTTTTTTATTCTAATTTTCTATATAGAATTTAGAGTACAAGGAAAATAAAGGGCTATTTTATTTTTTACTATGGATGCCGATCCCAAGCTTTTGCTCACCTAGATTACAAGTTTTGAGTGCTATAGGGAAAGTAAAGAACGCCACAAAATTGTGTTATTTAATTCCCTATAGTGCTGCCATTACAAGTTTAAAAAAAACTGACTTGTGCGGGCGATATGGCTGCGTTGAGCTCCATACCGAACAAAAAAGCAGCTGTGTTTTGACGTGCTCGTGTACGCTTTCCCCATAGACATCAATGGGGAGAGCTGGCAAATCTCACCCGAGATCTTGGAAACAAAAGCTCCGTAACACAGCCCCATTGATGTCTATGGGAAAAAAGAAACTACAGTTTAAACCTAACACCCTAACATAAACCCAGAGTCTAAACATCCCTAATCTGCTGCCCCTGACATCGCTGACGCCTGTCTACAGTTATTAACCCCTAATCTGTCGCTCCCGATATCGTCGCCACCTAAATAAAATTATTAACCCCTAAAGCCACCACTATTCCGCCGCAGCCCAACATCGCTGCAACTATATTAATTGTTATGAACCCCTATTCCACCACTACAGATATCGTTGCCACGTAAATAAAGCTATTAACCCCTAAACCTCTGGGTTCCCACATCACTACCACTAAATAAACCTATTAACCCCTAAACCACCAGCCCCCCACATCACACAACCTAAATTAAACTATTACCCCTAACCCTAATGTAACTCTAACCCTAATGTAACCTTAACCCTAACACCCCCTAACTTTAACACAATTAAAATAGATCTAAATTAAACTTACAATTATTAACTAAATAAACCTATAAACCCCTAAACCGCCAGCCCCCACATTGCAACAACCTAAATTAAACTATTAACCCCTAACCCTAACAAACCCTAACTTTAAAATAATTAAAATAGATCTAAATTAAATTTACAATTATTAACTAAATAATACTTAGTTAAAACGAAATACCTGTGAAATAAAACCTAAGCTAGCTACAATATAACTAATAGTTATATTGTAGCTAGCTTAGGTTTTATTTTTATTTCACAGGTAAGGTTTGGATTTATTTTAACTAGGTAGAATAGAATTAACTATTTACTAACTACCTAGCTAAAATCAATACAAACTTTCCTGTGAAATAAAACCTAACATGCCTTACACTAAAACCTACCATTACAAAAAAAACGAAATTATCCAAAAAAATAAAGATTATTCCTATTCTAATACCCTTAAAAAATAAAACCCACCCCAAAATAAAAAAAGCCTAATCTAGAAAAAACTACCAAGGGCCCTTAAAAGAGCCTTTTGGGGGCCCTTAAAAGGGCCTTTTGTAGGGCATTGCCCTGAGATAAACAGCTCTTTTGCTACAAAAAATAAAACACCCCCTAAAAATATACATTACACAAAATAAAAAAACAAAATCATCCAAAATAAAAAAGAATTAAATTTAATCTAACAGCCCTATCAAAATAAAAAAGCCCACCCAAAATAAAAAATAACCCCTAGCCTACAATAAACTACCAATGGCCCTTAAAAGGGCCTTTTGTGGGGCATTGCCCCAAAGATATCAGCTCTTTTACCTGTAAAAAAAAACACAAAGACCCCCCCAACAGTAACCCCCCCCAAATAAAAACCTAAATCTAAATAAACCTAAGCTAACCATTGCCCTGAAAAGGGCATTTGTATGGGCATTTATCTCTTTTACATTGCCCAAACCCTAATCTAAAATAATAAAACACCCAAAAAACCCTTAAAAAAACCTAACACTAACGCCCGACGATCCACTTACAGTTGTTGAAGTCCTGTTTGAAGGATTCATCCAGCCGGCAAAGTCATCATCCATGTGGCAAGAAGTCTTCATCCAGACGGCCTCTTCTATCTTCATCCAGCCGGCGAAGTCCTCATCCATGCAGCAAGAAGTCTTCATCCAGGCTGCCTCTTCGATCTTCATCCAGCCAGCGCGGAGCGGGTCCATCTTGAAGACATCGAGCGCGGACTATCCTCTTCATACGGTCGCCGCCATATACTGATTCTTCAATGCATGTGACACAATCTAAGATGGCGTCCCTTGCATTCCTATTGGCTGAAAGATTTCAATCAGCCAATAGGAATTAGAGCTGCTAAAATCCTATTGGCTGTTACAATCAGCCAATAGGATTGAGCTCTCTTTCTATTGGCTGATTGGAACAGCCAATAGGATTTTAGCAGCTCTAATTCCTATTGGCTAATTGAAATCTTTCAGCCATAAGGAATGTAAGGGACGCCATCTTGGATTGCGTCACTTGCATTGAAGAATCAGTATACGGCAGCGACCGTATGAAGAGGATGCTCCGCACCGGATGTCTTCAGGATGGACCCCTGCTCCGCGCCGGCTGGATGAAGATTGAAGAGGCTGCCTGGATGAAGACTTCTTGCCACATGGATGAGGACTTCGCCGGCTGGATGAAGATAGAAGAGGCCGTCTGGATGAAGACTTCTTGCCGCATGGATGATGACTTCGCCGGCTGGATGGATCCTTCAAGCGGGACTTCAACAACTGTAAGTGGATCGTCGGGGGTTAGTGTTAGGTTTTTTTTTAAGGTTTTTTTGGGTGGGTTTTTTTTTTTATTAGGGTTTGGGCAATGTAAAAGAGCTAAATGCCCTTTTAAGGGCAATGCCCATACAAATGCCCTTTTCAGGGCAACGGTTAGCTTAGGTTATTTTAGATAGTTTTTTTTATTTGGGGGGGGTGGTTGGGTGGTGGGTTTTACTGTTGGGGGGTGTTTGTATTTTTTTTACAGGTAAAAGAGCTGATATCTTTGGGGCAATGCCCCACAAAATGTCCTTTTAAGGGCCATTGGTAGTTTATTGTAGGCTAGGGTTTTTTTTATTTCGGGGGCTTTTTCATTTTGATAGGGCTATTAGATTAGGTGTAATTCTTTTTTATTTTTGATAATTTGTTATTTTTCGTAATTTAGTGTTTTGTTTTTTTTGTAATTTAGGGTCTTTTTTTGTAATTCGATTTGGTAGTTAGTTTAATTTTAGTTTAATAATTATAATAGTTTAATTGTTAGTTTAAAATTATTTTTTTAAATTTGCCAGGTAAGTTTTAATTTAAGATAGGGAAATTATAATTTTAATATAAAGCTAGGGGGTCCAGCGTCAAAAATAAAATAAAAATATATATTTTTTTTTATATAATTTTTTTTCAATAAAAAATGTTGACCTGCCACTGCCTGCACTGATATCATGTGAGTGTGACATGATGCTTCACTAGTGTCTCTGACTACAGGGGTTAGTTTTTCTGTTTTACCCATTGGTGTTTATGTGTGTGTGTATGTGTGTATGTGTATGTGACTGTGTGTGTATTTATGCATGTGTGTGTGTGTGTGTGTGTATGTTTGTGGAACCAGCAAAGTTATAGGGGGTCAGACCATCTCACAGACTGTGTTTTGGGGGGGGACCCTTCTTAGATTCTTGCACCTGGGCCCTGTGGTTTCTAGTTACGCCTCTGTATATATTTATGTGTTAATATGTGTACATATACATATAAACACACACACATATTAACACATAAATATATATGTATATAAGCATGTACATATATATTTAAAAATGCTAGAATCGCTGTGCGACTTTCCCCATTCACGCTTAGATTCTGTGTCATCTCTGAGGGCATCAGAAAGAGGCTCCCATTGGAGCCTATGGAAGCGCGCTTTCATGAGCACAATGCTTCCTAGCAATGCGAACGCGAGGTACCAGTACCAAAGATGGCTGCCACTAGTGGGAGGGTTAGATAGCCATTTGGGAGGGATCAGGGAGGTAGGAGAGATCAGAGTGGTGGGAGGGTTGAGTAGGATCCCTACACTGCAGGAAATAAAATAATACAAAAGATAAAAAATAAAAGGCCTGAACTGCATACTGGCAAACTGTCTGCCAGTACCTAAGATGGCATGGATGAGTGTGAGGGGGGAAGAGAGCTGTTTGGGAAGGATCAGGGAGTTTGGAGGGTAATACCTATATTACAATAATATTTCCCTTACCAGTGAACTAATTAACTCCTTCACTGCGGGGAAGTGTGGTGTGCAGCTGCAATTAGTGGCATTCTAATTACCAAAAAGCAATGGCAAAGCCATATATGTCTGCTATTTCTATACAAAGGGGATCCCAGAGAAGCTTTCACAACCATTTGTGCAATGATTGCACAAGTGCTATGTAAATTATTTAAGTGAGAAACAAAATTTGTTAAAAAAAATGTTATATGATCACATTTGACTAGGAAATGGTGGCTTAGTTCAATACCTTGGGTTGTCTACTTAATATATATATATATATATATATATATATATATATATATATATATATATATATATATATAGTTTTGATAGGTAAATAAAAAAAACAAGGCTCTTTTTCTGTTTAAAGGGAGTGATAGAAATAATGCCAAAAATTCTCTGTTATTTTAGGCAAGTTTTTCTTTGAAATTCTCGGTAGCAAAGGGGTTAATGAATTGCCGTTCCTATGGTTGCAAAGTTAATTTTAAAGACAAAGCGCTAAAGTGTCAGATAAATTAATATGTCAGAAACAAGAAGGAAATACAAATTAAATTGTGTCTTTGTATTGCGTCAGTGCCAGGTGTTCCAGGTTAAAGAGGTAACACCTTTTGCTTTTTGTGTCCAATGTTGCATTGTCACATGATCCCTGGAGAGGTCAAAAAAGCAATTACGTAATTTAGGTTTTCTTCAAAATTCTGCAATAACCAAAGCCAGGTATTAATTTGCTGCATTTGCAGGTTACAGAATTTACTTATCTGGCCTCTCTATGTACTCAGGCAAGCAACTGATAAGTTAATTGTTTTCAAAGCTGTTGCAGAAACACCCTTTCAAATGGGATGAGCTCTCTGGGGCCTATTTATCATGATGTGAGTGGACATGATCCGATATTGCGGATCATGTCCTCTGCACATCGATAAATGCCAACAGCAGTATACGCTCTCTGCATTTATCATTGCACCAGCAGTTCTTGTGAACTGCTGGTGCAATACCGCCCCCTGCAGATTCTAGGCCGGGTGTAAATCAACCAGATCGTATTGGATCGGGTTGATTTCCGGCGATGTCTGCCTACTGCCTCAGAGCAGGCGGACAGGTTATGGAGCAGCGGTCTTTAGACCGCTGCTTCATAGCTTGTGTTTCTGGCAAGCCTGAAGGCTAGCCAGAAACACGGGGCATCAAGCTCCATTCAGAACTTTATAATTCAGACCCTCTGTCTCTGTCATCCATTATTAGAAGGCTGATTTCTGCTTCTTCTTGAATACATATCTGTTCTATAACTAATAGAAAAAAGCAAAAATCAACTAATTAAAATGTCAAAATAAAGATAAAGGAGCAGTTTGCAAACAATTTAATGCACTCAAGCAGGCAAAATAAATGATTGAGAACACAATAAAGGGCCATTACAGAGATAAGATGGCTTCCATTTATTTGTTTGAGCTTGTTTTTTATCAGTAGTGATGCTGTAACACTATGGGCTCCTTTTAAGAATGGATGGACAGACAAGTGCAGACATCACTGCCCCTTTCCGCTGACTTCGCTGCTGCTTGTTCAACTTTTCAGACAAGTCTGTGGTGGGTTTAAAAAATACCAGTTCAGCATTGGCGCAGTAGGTTAAGAAGCAGCAGTCTGATGGCCGCTGTTTCTTTGTTATGGGCTGCAGCCTCACACATGCAAACCTGCAGTCTAAGGAGCTCCAAGCTGCATTCGCAGTTTCGTAAATGGACCCTTATGTGTTCCCAGTGATCTGACACTTTGGTATTAGCCTATCAATAGACACTATTATACAAAACACAGGTTACCAATAAGGAACCAGACCTTGAGGATTGTTATGAGGACTGCTGTGAATATAAGTAACATTACAAACAGTATGTGAATGGGCTTTACTTTCTTTCTAGTATAAGGGGGGTAATAGTAATTTATTTTAATTTTACTTTTTTATCTTTATTTATGTAAAATGGCAGGAGAATATATGGTAAAATAGTAAAATATGCAATGCAGAGTTCTATAATAACAGATAAAATAAAGTATAGGGGGCTCATAAGGTTAGAACTCATTCCTCTAAATAATTTCACTTGATCTAGTCTCAAGTCCCTTGCATTGACATTTTCCCTTAGATGATATAAGTATTGTGATACCATGCCAAGCATGCTCATTTAGTGGCCCCACATATTTGGTCTGCTAATTTGGCTTTTATTATAATCTCTCTAAACATATATGGAGATTACGCTTGGCGTTCTATGATAGCAAAAGTTTTCAGTGTGTCATATGATGTTAACTGTACTGGAGTTTTACCGATTATTTAATTAAGTTTCTAATGTATAAAACTATAAGGATATATATTTATTTATTATTTGTGTCTTGTGTTAATCTTATTATGATGCATATGGATTGTTTATGCTGATTGTCATGACACGTGTAATTGGTTAACACCCCTTTCAGGTGTTGCTCATTGTTTAGGATTAGTTGTATGGTATATATGGCAAGTGTTTTATACTCTTTGTTTTAAGCCTGATAAAACAGCCACCGGTTGGCTGAGAAACGCGTTGCTTGTTTTTATGTTTTGCACTTACTACTTGCCATTATACCTTTTATTCCGAATTACACCCTATCATATGGTGTGCCATCTTTTGGGATATTGTATCCTGACTCATTGGAGGGGTGCGCTACCAAATGTGAGTGTAAACATTCTATGCACTCTCACACAAATATATACAGTACTATTCCATGTGGTGCTTCTGTTTCTCTATAATTTCTATAATAACAGAGATCTATAACAGAGCATAAACTTTTAGAGTTGAGATATTAGTTAATCACTAACGTGCAGTGAGAAGTAAACGTGCTACAACTGTTTTCCTAATTGAGTGTAACAATAATCCACACCAACTGGGTTTCTTAAAGTGCCATAATAGTAAAAAAAATGACATGCTCTAATTTGTTTGTGCGTATCATTTATCGACCCTACACTACTGTGGACCAGATTACTAGTGGATCGCTATTTAGGGCTTTCGCTTGTGCGCTTACTGCCCTAGAAGTAAAGTTATAGGAGCAATTTATGAAAGTGCGAGCAGACATTATCCGCTGTAGCGGCCATGTCTGCCACACATCGATAAATGCCAACAGCATACGCTGTCAGCATTTATCATTGCACAAGCATTTTTAGTGAAATGCTTGTACAATGCCACCCCTGCACATTCGCGGAAAATCGGCCGCTAGCAGGGGGTGTCAATCAACCTGATCGTATCCGATCGGGCTGATGGCTGTCCGCCTCCTCAGAGGTGGCAGACGAGTTAAGGAGCAGTGGTCTTAAGACTGTTGCTTCTTAACTCCTGTTTCCGGCGAGCCTGAAGGCTTGCACCAAAACAGATGCATTGGAGCTGATTGATGGCATGATAAATCGGCCCTTTAGGGTGCGTCGAGTTGCGCTCGTATTACAAGTTTAAAGTAAAAAGTTATCACTCTCGTGCTAACCTGATGTGCACAAAAAGCCGAAGTTAGAATATCTTGTGCACTATAACCTAAAAAAATGGGGAAAAACATCCCACTCACTCACTAACCCAAGCACATATTCCCGACATAAAAATATTAAAAAAACATAAAAATATGAATATTTCACATTCCAGTGCTCTTAACATAAAATAATATGCTCTCTTCTATTTATTCATAAATACATACTTCTACATATATCTGATGGTATTTTGGTACAAGATATAGCTATCTATAATTGTGTTTGTCCGTCGCCGTCGCCAGTTGCGCACGCATCCTGAAAGGAATGTTGGCTGCACAAGGTAGCCAAAAGAATGTTGGCTGCGCGTGCAGCCAAATGAATCCACCTAGATGCAGCATAGGCAAACCCGAAACCATAAAAAAAAAACATGCAACAGCCCGCACTAAATAAAAATAAAAACAAGTAACTGCCCGTACGAAGTATAACAAAAAAAGGAACCTCCCACACAAAGTATTAACAAACACCTAAACCACAACCCCCACATCGCAAAATAATAAAGCAATTAACCCCTAATCTGCAAATAACATAATTAAAATATTAACCCCTTAACGTCAACCCCCCACATCGCAATAAACCTAATTACCCTATTAACCCCTAAACCGCAAAACCCCCACATTGCAATAAACCTATTTAACCTATCAACTCTTAAACTGCAAACCCCCCACATCGCAATAAACCTAATTAACCTATTAACCCCTAAACCGTCAAACACCCACATCGCAATAAACCTAATTAACCTATTAACCCCTAAACCCTTATTAATAAACGCCAAACCCTCCACAACACAAATAACTAATTTAATTACTAAGCCCCCTAACCTAACACCCCCTAAATTAACCCCAATTACTACTAAATTACAATAGAAAAAAAAATAACATTACATTTTAAAAAATAAAAAAGTCTAACATTACAGACAAAAAATAAACAACATTATCAAAAATATTTTTTTATATACCTAATCCCTATGAAAATAAAAAAGGCCTGCCAAAATAAAAACGCCCCCTAATCTAAACTACCAATAGCCCTTAAAAGGGCCTTTTGTAGGGTAATGCTCTAAGTTAAACAGCTCTTTTACCTCTAAAAAATACTAAGCCCCCCCTAACAGTAAAAACCCCCCACCCACCAAACCCCCCAAAATAAAAAAAACTAACACAAAAAAAACTAAACTATCCATTGCCCCTAAAGGGCATTTATGGGCATTCAGCATTTTTACTGCCCTTAAAAGGACAATCAGCTCTTTTCCAAGCCCAAATCCATAATCTTAAAAATAAAAAAAACTGAAAAATAAAAAAAAATCCTTAAACTAAGTCCCAAATAGGTACTCACGTTTAATGAAGTCCGGCGGAGAAGGTCTTCTTCCAGGCAGTTCCATCATCTTCTATCTTCATCCAGAGAGAAGGCGGCACGAAGCGGAGGTGCGGAGCTGGCTTCCAAGATGCATGGATCTTCAGCGGCGGTCCTCAACAGCGTGGAGGCCTATCCTCGGCGGCGGCAGTCCTCAGCAGCGTGGAGGCTCCTCTTCATGCAATCATCCGTTGCACACTGAAGATTAAATGCCAGGTACCCCATATTTATTGGAGGCCAAAACAATTGTCTGGGGTTGTCATGTTCCTTGTTCAGATGAGAATTGCCTGGTATTTCGGGGCTGGACTGACCTTACTTGGCGGGATCAGACTGATATACTTCAGGAAAGTTTTCCTCTGTGAAAAGCACACTGGTCTAAAAGAGGCTGCTTCCGGGTGGTAAATCATCATAGAACTAGCTGATGAGCTGTTGTTCATTCCTGGTAGAGCGCTTCTCTATTTGTATGCAAATTAAGATGACCCTAGGGAGGTCTCCCTATGGGTGATGGGGGAAACCAGACGTGGACTCCTTGCCCAGTGTGCTTAGAGGAATGTGGCTGCACCTCATTGACGAGGCCCATATGAGGTTGAAACGATCATCTGGGGTTGTCATGTTCCTTGTTCAGAGGAGAATTGCCTGGTATTTCGGGGCTGGACTGACCTTACTTGGCGTGATCAGACTGATATACTACAAGAGAGTTTTCCTCTGTAAAAAGCACACTGGTCTAAAAGAGGCTGTTCCTGGGTGTTAATTTACCATAGAACTAGCTGATGAGCTGCTGTTCGTTCCTGGTAGTGTGCTTTTCTCTATGTATCCATATTTATTTGGGTACCTTGCATTTCTATTGCCTGAACATTTTGAAATCAGCCAATAGGATGAGAGCTACTGAAATCTTATTGGCTGATTTGAACAGCCAATAGGATTTCAGTAGCTCTAATCCTATTAGCTGATTTCAAAATGTCAGCCAATAGGAATGCAAGGTACCCCAAATTGATTGCGGTACCTTGCATTCAATGTTTAGTGTACCTACGGACATCAGATGAAGAGGAGCCTCCATGCCACCGAGGACCGCCGCTAAGGATCCATGTGTCGGAGAAGACAGCTCTGCACCTCCGCTCTGCGCCACCGGTGAGGACCGCTACTGAGGATCCACAGCTCCGCACCTCCGTTCTGTGCCGCCTTTGCTCCGGATGAAGATAGAAGATGATGGAGCCGCCTGGAAGAATACCTTTTCCGCCAGACTTCAGTAACCGTGAGTACCTATTTGGGGCTTAGTGTTAGGATTTTTTTTTATTTATTTATTTATTTTTATTTTTAAGATTAGGGATTTGAGCTTTGAAAAGAGCTGATTACCCTTTCAAGGGCAGTAAAAGAGCTGAATGCCCTTTAAGGGCAATGCCCATACAAATGCCCCTTTAGGGGCAATGGGTAGCTTAAGTTTTTTTTAGTGTTAGATTTTTTTATTTTTGGGTATTTGGTGGGTGGGTGATGGTTTTTTACTGTTAGTAATTTGTTTAGGTAAAAGAGCTGTTTAACTTAGGGCTATTGGTAGTTTAGTATTAGATTAGGGGGTGTTTTTATTTTGGGGGGATTTTTTATTTTTATAGGGGTATTAGTTTAGGTTTACATTTTTTATTTTGGATACCTGTTTATTTTTTCTGTAATTTAACTTTTTTTTTTTTTTTGTAACTTTAGCTTGGAGGTTGTAGTCTTTAAACATAGACTGCCCTCTGGGCAGGCTTATCACCTAGTACCTATATATATATATTTATTTTTTTTATTAATTTTTTATTATAATTATTATTATTATTTTTATTTTATTTATTTATTTTAAAAAAGGGGGCTTGTAAGGCTGGATTTCATTAAAAGCCCATAAACTGTCCACATAGTCCCAATTCCTCCCCTTTCTTTTTGCTGCTTGTGCAGATAAGTACCTTTCTACTAACAATCATTCCATCTGAATTATTTAGTTTACTTGCCTTGTTTTTCCCAGGTGTTTGTAAAATTACTTTCATTACATTAAAGCTGCTTTATACATATTATTTATTTATTCAAAAAAAATCTCCCTCCCCCTCCGGTTTTTCTCCTTTTCTTTCTGTACCTTTCCGGTTTTAATTTCTATATATATGGCGTTTTTCGCACCTTATTAGGTCACCCCCTTCTGTGCTTCTCACCTCCGTAGTGCTACTTCCACCATATCTCTCTCCACCGTCATTTCAGGCTTCCCTGTCACGCCCCTTTTTTCTGGCACCTTTTCCCACCCTCTTCATTACCTCAGAGCTGTCACGGACTTCAGTGCGTATTCGATCGGGTTGATTTCTGTCCGCCGCCTCAGAGCAGGCGGACAAGTTATGGAGCAGCGGTCCATATTACACTTGTTTTCCCAGTGTCTCCATATAGATATATATTTTATTTCAATATGTCTCAATCAGACAATATGGAAATTTCTGTGAATGGTTTTTTAAATGATAAATTAACCAATTTTATAACTCAAATGGATACTAAATTGAACCCCCTTATGACAGTTATAAATCTTAACACTTCTGCCCCTAAAAAGTGTAATTCAAAAACCAAACATTTATCATCTGCTTCCCCAAGGCAGTCAAAATCTTTTAGTCTGTGTCACCCAGACTCCCCTCCTGCATCTCTGCAATTCGCAGACAACTCGCAGATTACCCTAGGCACCCAAACCCCTGATCGTATCAAGAGCCGTACATCAGGGCGTATTTTTTCAGATTCTGACCTCACTAATTCTCTTTTAAAGAGATCAGTCTCTGACGTCAAGGCTCGTAAAAGATAATTCAATGATATTTCTTCTTCTGAGGAAGAATATTTTTCTGACAGCGATCTCTCTTATCACTCTGATAATTTCTCCAATTCAGATTTTGATGACTTCATTAAATATAAAAGATGTAAAAAAAGTCCACCATAATCCCCCCCCACATTATTTTTTCTAGATTCCCTTGGTAACCCTTTCACCAAGCCTGATGAATTACAACACCCCCATTCTTCGGAATGGTTTCCTTAAAAAGAAATAGCAGATTATATGGACCACTGCCTTGGCACATCGCTTAAAAAAAATCTGTTAGGTCCAAATTTAGAGCAGAATGCCTCAGACCCTCCTTTCCCAATAATTAAACCATAACCCCAGAAATCGATTCTGATATAATTAAATTCCTTGGTCCTCAAGGTTCTAGTCTGAAAAAAGGTTCTGACCAGCTCCTTCGGGCCTGTTAGGACACTACTGGACTTATTGCAAAAAAATTTGATTTAACTGAAGGGGCTATTACCCCCAATTCTTCTTTAGACCCATTGGTTGTAAGGGAATGGATTTTAAGATCTGTAGCCTTTTTAGGCAATGCTAACGAAGCAATTGTTGCTGAGAGGAGGAGAACCATCATCAGAAGATTAGACCCCAAACTTTTATACTTTGCCACTACCCAACGCTCCACTGATATCAATGGGTTGCTCTTTGGAGACACTTATTTATTCAAAATGAATAACTATGCAAAAACATTTAACACTTTATCAAAAACCAAGTCAACAATTAAAAAGACACTTCATACACAGTCCAGTGTTTTTGACAAGCCCGCTCCAACTACAACGCATACAACTCTAGGTCCCAATATTATTTCTCAAATCAATACCAGTCACAAGTAGTGATGTCCCGAACTGTTCGCCCGCGAATGGTTCACAGTGAATATAGCTTGTTCGCATTCGCGTTTGTGGCGAACACATGGCGATGTTCGATCCGCCCCTATGTGTCATCATTGAGGAAACTTTGACCCTGTATGTCACAGCCGTCTGACACATTAGAGCCAATCAACATCAGACACTCCCTCACAGACCCTCCCAGCTACTCGGAATCCACCATTTTAGACTCATAACGACCTTGCTTTCTTAATGAGAGGACGTGTTGTGTTTTTGCTCCTGACATTAATAGGAAAAACATAGCTAGGCTAGTGTATTTAGTGTCCACTACAGTCCAGAAGGACTCCACTCATCTCTGCTGCAAGCACAGCACCCCAAAAAGCCCTTTTTAGGGCTATATTTCGTGCCGTTTTTTTTTTTTTTTTTCTTTTTTTATTAGCATTTGCCTGGCTTTCAGGCTGTGTGTTTAAGGCTCACAGCATATGCTGTGACTACTGCCACCACTGATATCTCCCTAACAACATTAGTTTAAATTTAACTAACCAAAAATTTTAATTATTTTGCTAGTGTCATTTTTTTTCATTTTCTATCAGGCCTGTGTCACACAGCATATACTCTGGTTCATTGCTCTGTGCCAGCCACCAGTGTTAATATCCGTTTATAACATTATTTTAAATTTAAAAAAAAATAAAAATAAATATTTTGCTAGTGTAATCTAATTACATTTACTATCAGGCCTGTGTCTGTCAGGCTCACTCAGCATTAATATACCTCATTTTTTTTTCATTCTTTTGGTTAATTGGTCTGTGCCAGGCAGCCACCCAGCACTCATAATTTTTTCACCTTAATTTAAATATAAAAAAAAAAAAAGTTTAAATTTGTTTGATAGTGTAATCTAATATAATTTTCTATCAGGCCTATGTGTTTTGCTGACATACAGAGCCTACTGTGTTTACTTGCTGCCCTCCCTAGTCTATGAGCCACGACTCATATGTGTTTAACCTTTTTTTAATTTCCCCCCCAAAAAAATAATTTAAATAATTTTTCTAGTGTAATCTAATAGTATTTTCTATCAGGCGTGTGTGTATCTGACTTACAGAGCCTACTGTTTTTAATAGCTGCCCTTCCAAGGCTATCAGCCACGACTCATATGTATGTGCTTAACCTTTTTCTTTAAATTCCCCAAAAAAAGTCTTTAAATCATTATGCTAGTGTAATCTAATTTTATTTTCTATCAGGCCTGTGTCTAACTGTCTATCTGACTTACACAGCATACTGTTGTTAATTGCTGCCCTACGTAGCAGCCAGCCAGTGCGACCACTCATATGTGCATTGCACTTCTTAACATAATTTTAATATTAAAATCTAAAATTTGAAAATATTTTGCTAGTGTAATCTAACTTAATTTTCTATCAGGCCTGTGTTTTTGTCACTTACACAGCATACTGTGTTAAATTGCTGCCCTACCTACCATCCACGACTCATATCTGCCAGCCTGTGTGCCAGGCCCAACTAGCCAATTAGTGGCACCAATTATAATTCTTGTAACAGTATCCAAAAAATTAAAAATCATAATTTTTTGTACTTCAAATATTCAGTCTACTAGTGCCATTGAATTGCAGTTTCCTCCTGCCTGGCAGCCTGTGTGCCAGGCACAAACTAGCCAATTAGTGCCACCAATCCTAGTTTTTGTAAAAGTATTGTTAATCTTTAAAATTCCAAATTGATCGCTTGTGATTCCTCAGTTTGCTCGTGCCATTGAATTGCACTTTCCTACTGCCTGCCAGCGTGTTTTCCAGGCCCAACTAGCCAATTAGTGGAACCAATCATAATTCTTGTAACAGTATATAAAAAAATAAAAATCATAATTTTTTGGACTGCAAATATTCAGTCTCCTAGTGCCATTGAATTGCATTTACCTCCTGCCTGCCAGCCTTTTGTGCCAGGCCGTCTAGCCAACTATTTACACCAATCATAATTGTTGTCACAGTATAGTTACTAATTAAAATTAAAAAAAAAATAATTGTTGATCTTAATCCTCAGTTTGCTCGTGCCATAGAATTGCACTTTTCTACTGCCTTCCAAGCCTGTGTGCCAGGCCTACTTTCAAAATATTTACACCAATCATATTTGTTGTCACAGTATTCTTAATAATTTAAAATTTAAATTTTTGTTAATAGTTGTTGTGAATCCTCAGTTTGCTCGTGCCATTGAATTGCACTTTCCTCCTGCCTTGCAGCCTGCTGTGTGCCAGGCCCACCTAGCCAATTATTGCCAGCAATCATATTTATTTTAACAGTATTGCAAAAATTGTCAATCATCACTGTTTTGACTGTCAGTATTCAGTCTCCTAGTGTCCTTGAATTGCATTTACCTCCTGCCTGCCAGCCTTTTGTGCCAGGCTGTCTTGCCAACTATTTACACCAATCATAATTGTTGTCACAGTATAGTTACTAATTAAAATTAAAAAAAATTTGATTGTTGATCTTAATCCTCAGTTTGCTCGTGCCATAGAATTGCACTTTTCTATTGCCTTCCAAGCCTGTGTGCCAGGCCTACTTGAAAAATATTTACACCAATCATATTTGTTGTCACAGTATTCTTAATAATTAAAAATTAAATTTTTTGTTAATAGTTGTTGTGAATCCTCAGTTTGCTCGTGCCATTGAATTGCACTTTCCTCCTGCCTTGCAGCCTGCTGTGTGCCAGGCCCACCTAGCCAATTATTGCCAGCAATCATATTTCTTTTAACAGTATTGCAAAAATTGTCAATCATCACTGTTTTGACTGTCAGTATTCAGTCTCCTAGTGTCCTTGAATTGCATTTACCTCCTGCCTGCCAGCCTTTTGTGCCAGGCCGTCTTGCCAACTATTTACACCAATCATAATTGTTGTCACAGTATAGTTACTAATTAAAATTAAAAAAAATTTGATTGTTGATCTTAATCCTCAGTTTGCTCGTGCCATAGAATTGCACTTTTCTACTGCCTTCCAAGCCTGTGTGCCAGACCTACTTTCAAAATATTTACACCAATCATATTTGTTGTCACAGTATTCTTAATAATTAAAAATTAAAATTTTTGTTAATAGTTGTTGTGAATCCTCAGTTTGCTCGTGCCATTGAATTGCACTTTCCTCCAGCCTTGCAGCCTGATGTGTGCCAGGCCCACCTAGCCAATTATTGCCAGCAATCATATTTCTTTTAACAGTATTGCAAAAATTGTCAATCATCACTGTTTTGACTGTCAGTATTCAGTCTCCTAGTGTCCTTGAATTGCATTTACCTCCTGCCTGCCAGCCTTTTGTGCCAGGCCGTCTTGCCAACTATTTACACCAATCATAATTGTTGTCACAGTATAGTTACTAATTAAAATTAAAAAATTCTTGATTGTTGATCTTAATCCTCAGTTTGCTCGTGCCATAGAATTGCACTTTTCTACTGCCTTCCAAGCATGTGTGCCAGGCCTACTTTCAAAATATTTACACCAATCATATTTGTTGTCACAGTATTCTTAATAATTAAAAATTAAAATTTTTGGTAATAGTTGTTGTGAATCCTCAGTTTGCTGGTGCCATTGAATTGCACTTTCCTCCTGCCTTGCAGCCTGCTGTGTGCCAGGCCCACCTAGCCAATTATTGCCAGCAATCATATTTCTTTTAACAGTATTGCAAAAATTGTCAATCATCACTGTTTTGACTGTCAGTATTCAGTCTCCTAGTGTCCTTGAATTGCATTTACCTCCTGCCTGCCAGCCTTTTGTGCCAGGCCGTCTTGCCAACTATTTACACCAATCATAATAGTTGTCACAGTATAGTTACTAATTAAAATTAAAAAATTCTTGATTGTTGATCTTAATCCTCAGTTTGCTCGTGCCATAGAATTGCACTTTTCTACTGCCTTCCAAGCCTGTGTGCCAGGCCTACTTTCAAAATATTTACACCAATCATATTTGTTGTCACAGTATTCTTAATAATTAAAAATTAAAATTTTTGGTAATAACTGTTGTGAATCCTCAGTTTGCTGGTGCCATTCAATTGCACTTTCCTACTGCCTTGCAGCCTGCTGTGTGCCAGGCCCACCTAGCCAATTATTGCCAGCAATCATATTTCTTTTAACAGTATTGCAAAAATTGTCAATCATCACTGTTTTGACTGTCAGTAATCAGTTTCCTAGTGTCCTTGAATTGCATCTACCTCCTGCCTGCCAGCCTTTTGTGCCAGGCCGTCTTGCCAACTATTTACACCAATCATAATAGTTGTCACAGTATAGTTACTAATTAAAATTAAAAAATTCTTGATTGTTGATCTTAATCCTCAGTTTGCTCGTGCCATAGAATTGCACTTTTCTATTGCCTTCCAAGCCTGTGTGCCAGGCCTACTTTCAAAATATTTACACCAATCATATTTGTTGTCACAGTGAATCCTCAGTTTGCTGGTGCCATTCAATTGGTTGATGTCATTCGTATTTATAAAATGTATATTGCATCTTTGATTCGATAACATTCTTATCTATCAAATGTATATTGCATCTATTGATCGATGTAATTCGTATCGATCGAATGTATATTGCATTTATTGAGCTATGTACAGTGTATCGATCATATGTATATTGCATCGATTGAGCTATGTTATCTATGTATCTATCAAATCTATCTATCTCGTGGTTGTGCAAGTGGACTGTTTGCGGTTGATTGTGGTGCGTAACACTTGGAGTTTGCTCTGTCACTGTGATGCGGCCGTAACCCTTACACTACCTGATAGATACGACATCATAACTGATGTTTTAAAGCACGTTATTGCAAACAATTTGGGAATGTTAGTTGATTTAGGCCCATTATGGGTTAAAAGCAGACTCTGCATAAACTATGTAATTTTCCATGGGAGTTTTGCCAGGGATCCCCCTCCAGCATGCCACAGTCCAGGTGTTAGTACCCTTGAAACAACTTTTCCATCACTATTGTGGCCAGAAAGAGTCCTTGTAGGTTTTAAAGTTCGCCTGCCTATTGAATTCAAAAATTTTAGGTTCGCGACATCACTAGTCACAAGCACAAAACACCACTTTTTTCCCATTCAAGAGGTCATTTCTGGCCATCAAGGTATTTCAGAACCAGAGGTCATTCCATATTTAACTCAGATAAACCCTTTTCTTCCCCCCTTTTTCCATTTTTTTCCCAAACAAAATAGGTGGCAGACTCGCCGTATTTCTCCCGAATTGGCAGTTTATCACTTCAGATCCCTGGATTCTCCAAACCATATCTGGAGCTTTAATAGATTTTGTCAAAATCCCATGTCAATTATGCCTTACAACCCCTGTAAAATTTTCAAAGCAAGACAAACTAACTATAGATTCAGAGATTTCATCTCTGGCATCAAAACAAGCCATAGAACTAGTCCTCAGGGACGAGAACAGTTACATAAGGAACTTGTTCCATGTCAAAAAGAAAAATGGTCTCTTTCACCCTGTGATAAATCTCAGAACTTTGAATGCCTCTGTTCTCTATCAACATTTTTAGATGGATGGCATTCATCTTCTTCGAGATTGTCTCCAAGATCGAGATTGGCTGGTTCGTTTGGATCTAACAGATGCTTAATTGACTGTTCCCATCCATCAGGATTTCAGGAAATTTCTTTGCTTCTATTGGAACAACATCCTCTGACAGTTTACTTACCTTCCATTTGGCCTTTCCTCTGTCCCATGGACATTTACAAAAATTCTGAAACCCGTTACAGCATGGCTCAGATTCAGGGGTGTTCGTCTCATCATATATCTAGACGATATCCTCTTGATGAATCAAAACCAATCTATTCTCCTGCCTCATCTAGACTTTACCACTTCCCTCTTAGAAAATGTGGGTTTTATCATAAACAAGGACAACTCAGTTCTTATCCCCACTTAAATAATTACCTTTCTGGGTTTTCAGATAGACCCCATTTCCTCTACACTCAGTCTCCCCCAAGACAAGATTGCCAACATAAAGAAATAAATTTCCCTTGTTCTCAAGAAACCTTTTTTCCCTTTGAGGCTGTTAGCCCGCATCATTGGCCTTCTTTCCTCCTCCATTCAAGCAATCCTCCTCCATTCAAGCAAGCAGAGAGAGATCACATCAATTGCAAGGAACTTCTTCCAGGTTCTTTTGCGATAAGGAGTTTTGTAAGAAACTCCTCAATCTGTCCTCCGCATGGACAACATTTCTGCCGTGAGATATTTGAACCGCTTGGGTGGAACCAAATTAAAAACACTCTCAGAAATCACAAAAGACTTTGTTCATTACTGTTTGATAAACAAAATCTCTATCCAGGCCGAATATTTTCCTGGCCTCTACAATTTTGCTGCAGACTGGGGATCTTGCTATCTCCTGGAATCCAGTGATTGGAAATTATTTCCAGAAATTTTTCTCTCTCTTTCCTTCCTGAGGGGTCCCTTTGTGATAGATAGATAGATAGATAGATAGATAGATCTGTTCGCCTTCAGATCCAACTTCCAAATTAAACCCTATTTCAGCTGGCGTCCAGATCCGGAGGCCTCGGCAATAGACACGCTTCTCCAAACTTGGCCAGCCCAAGGCGCATATGCTTTCTATGATTCTGAGGACCCTTGCACATCTTTGAAGATCCCAGATCTCCCTTCTTCTTATAACTCCCCTCTGGCCAACTCAATCTTGGTACCCCTCTCCTTCTAGATCTCTCCTTCCTTCCCCCTCTGCTCATTCCTCAGCTTCCCAATCTTCTCCTAGACCCTCTAGATTGCCCTCACCCTCTCCTTCTAGATGGTCCCTCAACCTGGTAGCCTGTGCAATTTCAGGGGCCCCTGGATGCTCAAAGTCCTTTTGGAAAGATCTCAATCCCTTCTTCAAGAATCATGGGCCCATGGAACCAAAAAAGCTTACTTTTCAGCCTGGTCCCAATGGACTGGCTGGTGTACATCTAGGAGTTTGGATCCAGTTTCTGCCCCTCTTCCCGCAATAATTAATTACTTATCTTCTCTTTTTGATAATGGTTTCGCTTATCATTCCATTAACCTGGCCTGTTCTGCTATCTCCGCTAGTCCCGATTTTATTAATGATCTAACTATTGGTTGCCATCCCCATATTTGTCGCCTTCTCAAAGCCATTAGAATTAATAACTCCCCTTCTTCCAAATATTCTTTTTTCTGGGATGTAGACCTTGTCATTTCTTTCCTTCCTAATTGGCCTTCTAACCCTAACCTTTCTCTTAAACAACTCTCAGCTAAACTAGCTACTCTTCTCTGTCTTCTTTCTTTTCACAGTTTCCAATGTCAGAGCCGTTGAAGTTAATTCTAAAATGTTCTCTCCTTTTGGTGTAACCTTTATTATTTCCTGCAGAACAAAAACTCTTTCAAATCTTTCTTCTATCCCTTTTTCTCTGATCAACCCAACATTTGTGTTGCTTCTTGTCTTAGGGAATATGAATCCAGAACCTCTGCCTTTAGATCTTTTTCTTCCCCTCAACTCTTAATCTCTTTTGTCCCTCTTTACAAACCAGTCTCTTCTTCATCTATTGCTAGATGGGTAACATGGATCCTCTCACTGTCTGGAGTAGAGGATTCTTTCTCAGCTCATTCTGTCAGAGGCGCTTCAGCTTCTAAAGCCTTTCTCAAATCCTCTTCCCTTCAAGATATCTTGAACGCAGTGGATTGGTCTTCTGAATCCACTTTTAAACAATTTTACTTCAAACCAATTGCCAACGCTGCTTCCTCTCTTCTTCCTTAATTCCTCTTTGCTTTAAACTAGCAAAATAGGAGTCTCTGTGCTTGTAATATAATTCAAATTATCCTAGCTGCGTGAAGGAATAATCTAGATTTTGTTAAAGACACAGAGACGTGTATTTTCCCTCCACTCCCTTTTCTCAGTTTTTTTTTTCCATGATTATATGATATTTTTCTTAACAAATTTGTTTTCTTTTCCAGCTCTCTTAGTCTAACCTATTCCAGGTCAAGCACCTCAAGGATTCTAAATTCAAATTCTTCAACTTTAGTCATCTCATCATATCAAGTTTGATGTTCATCTCTAGATGTTTCAAGTTATCAACGTTCCATTCCAGTTCCTGTTTCAAGATGTTTTCCTGGTTCTTCTTCTGGGTTTCCTGCATTGTCGTCAGTGGTTTTCTCAACATTCTTCTTCCTCTTATTTTTTTTTTTTTTTTTTTTTAATTTTACATTTTTTGTATTGATTTTTGCAACATGCATCAAGCGAAAAATAGAAATTGTTACTGAGAAATTATATAAAGTAAATAGGTAAAAAGGAAAACATTTAAAAAAGAATGGCAACTAAATTACTTCCTAGTAAACAAGTAGAAAAGAAAAGAATACAGCAGGTTATCTAAGGTTTTAGAGAGTGTATACAAAAAAGAATAGAGATTAATAAATACTGGACAAGAGCAAAGTTCTTTTAAGGGACATTCAAGTCAAAATTAAAGTTAAAGATACAGCACACACAAAAAAACTATTTCCAATGTATTTCCATTATCAAAATGTGAGCAACCTTTTTGTATACACACTTTCTGAGGCACCAGCTCCTACTGATCATGTAGAGAACTGCACAGAATACAAGTGATTGGGTGTTATCTGTCACGTGATACAGGTCATGGGAGAGTGGAATTAAAGGGAGTCTAGTCAAAATTAAACTTTTATAACTCAGATAGGGCATGTGATTTTTTTTCCCTTCCTTCCTTTCCCTTCCCTTCCCTTTCCTTTCCCTTTTCTTTTTTTTAATTTTGTACCAACAATGCAACAAAAATATTGGTTAAATTCAATAAAAGGAACCACCAAGACAGTACATGCTGTTCTCAACATCAACATAAGATATAGCATTGGAATAACTATTCTAAACTATCAACTCTTTTCCTTTACTAAATGCAATGTTGGGGGATTATATACTTGAAAACCTGGTGGGGCCTAAACTAATAATTTATACTAGGATTATCATAGAACCACTGGTAAGCTCTAAAGACTTATACAAAATCCAAATCAGATATAAAAGAGAAGAAAAGAAAGAGAAGGAAAAAAAAAGGGAAAGGAGTCCAGATTTCCCATCCCTTTCCCCCTCTCTCTCCTCCCTCTCCTCTTCTCCCTCTATAAGAGAGTATGTGTGTAAGTGTGTTCCTCTATCTCGTTACCAAATACCCAGTAGTACTATTTCAGAGTTTTTGAATAGAAAGATCAAGTAATCGATTTCAGCAGATGAGAATATTTTTATACATTTTTTCCCATTTATTAAAGAAAGATGTTATTTCTTGCTCTGAGTTCAGTTCTGAAGCTAGTTGTTCTACTAGGTACTGTTTTTTGAGATAGTTCTTTACTTCAGCAATTGTGGGTATAAATTTACTCTTCCATTTCTTGAAAATCAAGTTCCTAGCTGCCAGAATAACTAGGTTCACTATTTTAGAATCTGTAAAATCCCCGTTGTTACTTGTCAAGAAGATGATGATTAACATTGTGAGCTTGCAGGGATTTACTTTCAACACCTTAAGTAGCCAGAAATCTAATTTGTTCCAGAATTGCTTGAGTCTAGGGCAGGCCCAGACCATGTGTATTAAATCTGCAGCTGGTAAGCTGCATTTTGGACACTTGTTGAAATTTGTATTATACCATCTATAACCTCTGTCTGGTGTATAATAAATTTGATATATTATTTTATGTGGGACTCTCGCCAGGTCTCGGCTAAGGTAGCATCAAAGAGTAGTGAGAGAGAGAGCGCCACTTGTCGATATTAATGGAGTTAAGATTTGTCCATTTCTGAGTTCTCTAGATTAGAGCTACCCTTGTATGAAATGAGGTAAGTGTACCAGGGAGAAATTAAAAAATATCCTGCTTTAGTCAGAACTAGCCAATTATCCAGTTTCCCCAAGACCATTTCCAATTAAATTTGCTAGCTAACTGTGTGGCATAGTGCCTGGCTTGCAAATAAGCAAAGAAATCATGACTATTAAGATTAAACTCGTGTTTCAGCTCTTCAAATGATTTAATAATTCCTGTCTCTGACTTAAAGAACTGTGATACCAAGTAGAGCCCATGTCCGTGCCATCTCTTCAGTAATACAGTTTGTGTTCCCTCTTGATATTCCTGGTTTCCTAAAAAGATTTGGAATCTAGGTATATTAATATTTATTCCAACTTGTGCTCCAATCTTGCCCCATGCCTGAATTACCGTATATATTGTTTTAAGGCCTTTCACTTGCTTAGGGATTAAGTGGGGGGGGGGGGTGGACATGAAGTAAAGAGGCTGGCAAGAATGGATATATCATACTGGCCTCGAGCCCAGTATCTGTAAAGTGATCAGACTCCGCAACCCAGTCAGCTGCTATACGTCCTAAAAAGACTAGGTTATAAAGAGATAGGTCTGGGAGGGCCATTCCAGCAAATTGCTTTGGAAGATATAGTCTCTGAAGAGACATGCTAGGTTTTTTTGATTGCCATATAAAACAGCGAAGCACAGTATTACATTTTTTGATATCATAAGATTTTAATAATATGGGGAGATTTTGGAGTATATAACAAATCTTAGGTAAAATTACCATTTTAAAAAGGGCAATACATCCTGATAATGAGAGAGGTAGATTATGCCAGTTTCTCATATATGTAATAGCTTCTATAAGAATTGGAGAGATGTTCAGGGTATACCAATCTTTTGGATCAGCAGACACCGAAATCCCTAAATATCTAAAGGATTTAGAGACTATCTTAAAGGGACATGAAACCCAATTTTTTTCTTTCATGATTTAGAAAGAGCATGTCATTTTAAACAACTTTCTAATTTACTTCTATTATCTAATTTGCTTCATTCTCTTGATATCACTTGCTGAAAAGCATATCTAGAGATGCTCAGTAGCTGCTGATTGGTTGCTGCACATAAAGGCCTTGTGTGATTGGCTCACACATGTACATTGCTATTTATTCAACAAAGGATATCTAAAGAATTGAGCAAATGAGATAATAGAAGTAAATTGGAAAGTTGTTTAAACTTGCATGCCCTATCTGAATCATGAAAGTTTAATTTTGACTAGACTGTCCCTTTCAAGGGGTTATCTATACATGAGTTGTCAGTTTTTCTTAACCATAGTATCTCCAATTTCAATTTATTCATTCTATATCCTGAAAATTGACCAAATAATTCGATTATATCCAAGAGTTTTTGGAATAGTGGAGGAGGTATATACCAATAAATCATTGGCATATAGAGCCACCTTAACCCATGTATAACTAGATTGGTAGATGATTGGGTACAAATATTTTTGACTAGATTAAGAAAATCATCCCTAAGCCCAAATCAATCTAATGTTGTCAGTATGTGGTCGTGACTAACCCGATTGAGCGCTTTCTCAGCGTCGATCGCTAGTACTGCTGCGTCTGGGTAATTTTCAGACAGGCTGCCCTCTGTATTCTTGAAATAGTCAATAAGTAACAAAAGTTGTCTGATTTTGAATGATGAGCTACGTTTAAGAAGAACCCCCACCTGATCTCTATGAATGATCTCTGATAACCCCTTCTGCAATCTCTTGGCCAATATGGAAGTGAATATTTTGTAGTCAGTATTTAATAGAGTGATAGGTCTATAAGATTCTCTGCTGCGTGGATCTTTGCCCGTTTTAGGTATAAGAATAGTATGGGATGCTACGAAATTGACAGGGATTTGGAAATTCTCTTTATAAAAATAATTAAAGAGTTTGGTCAGATAGGGAGTAATTGAGTGGTAATGAGTCCGGGCCTGGGGCTTTTTCCCATGTTAGCGCCTGGATTGCCTGAGTTACTTCCAGCTCTGTTATTGGAGAGTTTAGAGTGAGATTAAACTCAGAGCTACATCTTGTAATGGGAATATTTTCCCAGAATCTCTCCCGCGCTGCCGTATCCGATGTAAGGGAAGAATAAATTGTCTTGTCATACTGTAAAAAAGATTCAGATATTTCCTCGGGTGTGATAAGTAGCTTCTTATTAACCTGTAATGATTCAATTGTCATTGAGTGTCTAGAATTTTTTACCAATTTAGATAATAGTTCGCCTGATTTATTACTAAATTTATAAAATTTGGATTGGTATCTTAAGTCTGCCTGTACTGTGTTAGAGATTAGAAGAGTAGCTTGTTCTCCCTTTGCTTTAATGTATCTTTTCCAATTTTCCTCAGAGGGAGAGCTTAAGTATCTATTGTATGCGTTAACTACTATAGTTCTTACCTGTCTCACTTAATTTTTGCCATATAGGCAATAATATCTCCCCTTAGTACAGCTTTTGCTGTCTCCCAAATAATCGAAGGACTAGATACCGAGCCATTATATTTGGGATAAAAGAAGCGTGGTCCTCTTGGACATTCATTCTGGCTTGGGATGTCCAACATTATGAGGGGCGTGATACAGATTTCTGAAATAGATGCTTTAGCCCCCGTATGATAGAGACTATCATTTATTAACATGAGGTTTATTCTCGACCCCTGTATGATAGAGACTATCATTTATTAACATGAGGTCTATTCTCGACCCCTGTATGATAGAGACTATCATTTATTAACATGAGGTCTATTCTCGACCCCCGTATGATAGAGACTATCATTTATTAACATGAGGTCTATTCTCGACCCCCGTATGATAGAGACTATCATTTATTAACATGAGGTCTATTCTCGACCCCTGTATGATAGAGACTATCATTTATTAACATGAGGTCTATTCTCGACCCCCGTATGATAGAGACTATCATTTATTAACATGAGGTCTATTCTCGACCCCTGTATGATAGAGACTATCATTTATTAACATGAGGTCTATTCTCGACCCCCGTATGATAGAGACTATCATTTATTAACATGAGGTCTATTCTCGACCCCTGTATGATAGAGACTATCATTTATTAACATTAGGTCTATTCTCGACCCCTGTATGATAGAGGCTATCATTTATTAACATGAGGTCTATTCTCGACAATGATTTGGATACTTTTGAATAACAGGTATACTTCCTAATGTCCGGGTTCTGTGCCCTCCATACATCTCTGACTGCAAGATTTTGGGAAATAGTGTTAAAAAGCTTTGTTTCTAAGTTATCTTTTTTGGTTTTCCTTTGAGATGCGCCATATCTAAGCCTGTCTAGGGGGTATCGGGGGGACATATTAAAATCTCCCGCTAGGATCACATGGCCCTCCGCTACCTGTAGAATTTTAGTCTGGAGAGAGTCCCAGAAACCATGATCGATTATATTGGGGGCATAGAGATTGCAGAATGTATATATTGAGTTTGCAATTTTTAATTTTAATATTACATATCTACTATCAGGGTCAGTTAGTCTTAATAATTTGTTGTAGGATAATTTCTTCCCCAGAAGGATAGCTACTGCTTTTTTTCTATTTGGCGAAGGAGTGAATAAATCTCTGCAACCCATGAAGATTTCAATTTTAACGATTCCTCAGTGTTTAGGTATGTTTCTTGTAGTAGCGCTATAGAGGTATTGAGTCTCTGAAGTCTCTGAGTGTCAGAATTGTTTTCCGTTTAATGGGAGATACAATCCCCCCTATATTACAGGAGGTAACTCTAATATCTTTATTCATAAATCTTTATTTGTGAGAGAAAAATGCTTGAGGGGGACGGAGGGGCTGTGAGAGGGAGGGAAAAAAATAAAAAATTGAATATCTCATATTTTGAATAACTTTAGCTGTTAGTGGCATAGAAAGAGGAGAAAAAATAAATTAAATATAAATTCATAATCTAACTGTACTTTGCTTTATTATCATTTAATCCCATGTTCGGCTAGCTTTTTCTCTGACTCTACTGCAAAGTCAAAAATAAAAGTTTGGCCCTCAAGTGACAATTTGAGTCTAGCAGGGTAAATGACTGTGACCTGCCATTTTGCCACAGAATGGGGAGAGTTCCCTCCTTTTCAAGGAGGTCTCAATGGAGAAATCCTGGAAGAGCAGAATTGTATTGCCATTATGAAAAATAGGTTGATTTTTGCGATAGTATTGTAAAAAAAGCATTTTGCCCTGAAAATTCAGAAATCTTGCAATGATTGGTCTGGGTTTAGTCAGATTAGCAGAACTATTCCAAATCTGTGGAATCTTTCAATAAGAACAGGGGTCTGGGATGGGGGCATGTTTAACATTTGGGGCAGAATGTATGTCATGACTTTCATGAGATCTTCTTGCTTGAAAGTATCAGGATAGCCTATAATTCTGAGATTATTCCTTCTTGACCTATTTTCCAGGTCATCAACCTTTGCCTAAATTTGGGAGATCTCGCTCTGATTGCCCTCAATCTTGGGAAAATAGGAGTTTGTTACGTATTCTAGATCTGAAATTCTTTGTTCTGCTTCCTGGAGTCTCTTGGAAAATTGCCTGACCTCTGTTGTTAGTAATAAGATGTCTTGTTTGATTTCATTCTTTAAGAGATCAAATTTGGGAGATATAGCTTCTAGTATGTTGGTTACAAGGGCTTGCACATCTTGCGTAATCAAAAGATTTTGGGATTTCAGTGGGGTAGTCTCAACAGAAGATTCTGCGGGAGCCTCTGTAGGGTTCTTGCTCCTGCGATCCCTATTTTTGGTTGCCATGCCTGGATTATTCTTACCAGTGAAGGATGGTGGCGTGATATTCTAATAGAGACAAAGAAAAATATGGACGCAGGAGCTTGGGGCCAGACAACCGCAGAAAGAGATGCTCAACTACAGTTGCATCTTGGACTTAAGTTTCAGTAGGCTTAAAAGTAGAATCAGTGTGTGCAATTGCACAAGCCTCTGTGATATCTCACCTAAGTTGAACTTTTCTAATGAGCAGTACCCCTGTGTGCTACTAAAAGCCGCTATGTAATCTAACCTCACAGTGGAAACAATTCAGGTGTAATTGTTCGTATCAAGAGCCGGGCAATTGTTGGTTTGAATCTGAGAGCAAAATTGCTGTAAGTGATTCCTCCTATTGCTCGCTTTACTATTTCTACAAGGTGCTGGGCTAGACCAAGGGCTAATGCTACTAATGGCTAGTTCCCTTGTGGTAATTCCCCTTTGTGTTTATATTGAATAGAGGAAAGGAAAACCAGTTTTATAGATGCACACTCTTTTTCAATGAAATACTTCTGCCGCTTTAAATAAGAGCAGCTAGCATGCAGAAATGGATACAAGTTATGGTACACTTTAGAAGAGGCTAAGATAGCTATTTGCACTCCTTGAACCTTAACCCCTTAATGACCACAGCACTTTTCCATTTTCTGTCCGTTTGGGACCACGGCTATTTTTACATTTTTGCAGTGTTTGTGTTTAGCTGTAATTTTCCTCTTACTCATTTACTGTACCCACACATATTATATATCGTTTTTCTCGCCATTAAATGGAATTTCTAAAGATACCATTATTTTCATCATATCTTATCATTTACTATAAAAAAAATTATAAAATATGAGGAAAAAATCGAAAAAAACACACTTTTTCTAACTTTGACCCCCAAAATCTGTTATACATCTACAACCACCAAAAAACACCCATGCTAAATAGTTTCAAAATTTTATTCTGAGTTTAGAAATACCCAATGTTTACATGTTCTTTGCTTTTTTTGTAACTTATAGGGCCATAAATACAAGTAGCACTTTGCTATTTAAAAACCATTTTTGTTTTCAAAATTAGCGCTAGTTACATTAGAACACTAATATCTTTCAGGAATCTCTGAATATCCATTGACATGTATATATATTTTTTTAGTAGACAACCCAAAGTATTGATCTAGGCCCATTTTGGTATATTTCATGCCACCATTTTACCGCCAAATGCGATCAAATACAAAAAATCGTTCACTTTTTCACAAATTTTTTCACAAACTTTTGGTTTCTCACTGAAATTATTTACAAACCGCTTGTGCAATTATGGCATAAATGGTTGTAAATTCATCTCTGGGATCCCCTTTGTTCAGAAATAGCAGACATATATGGCTTTGGCGTTGCTTTTTGGTAATTAGAAGGCCGCTAAATGCCACTGCGCACCACACGTGTATTATGCCCAGAAGGGAAGGGGTTAATTAGGGAGCATGTAGGGAGCATTTTGGGGTAATTTTAGCTTTAGTGTAGTGTAGTAGACAACCCCAACTATTGATCTAGGCCCATTTTGGTATATTTCATGCCACCATTTCACCGCCAAATGCAATCAAATTAAAAAAAACGTTAACTTTTTCACAATTTTAGGTTTCTCACTGAAATCATTTACAAACAGCTTGTGCAATTATGGCACAAATGGTTGTAAATGCTTCTCTGGGATCCCCTTTGTTCAGAAATAGCAGACATATATGGCTTTGGCGATGCTTTTTGGTAATTAGAAGGCCGCTAAATGCTGCTGCGCATCAAGCGTGTATTATGGCTAGCAGTGAAGGGGTTAATTATGTAGCTTGTAGGGAACTTGCAGGGTTAATTTTAGCTTTAGTGTAGAGCTCAGCCTCCCACCTGAAACATCAGACCCCCTGATGCCTCCCAAATAGCTCTCTTCCCTCCCCCACCCCACAATTGTCCCCGCCATCTTAAGTACTGGCAGAAACTCTGCCAGTACTAAAATAAAAGGTATATTTGGGCTTTTTTGAGGTTTTTTTTTAGCATATTTACATATGCTGCTGTGTAGGATCCCCCCTTAGCCCCCAACCTCACAGATCCCCCACCAAACAGCTCTCTAACCCTCCCCCTCTGCCTTAATGGGCGCCATCTTGGGTACTGGCAGCTGTCTGCCAGTACCCAGTTTAGAAAAAAATGTGCTTTTTTTTAAGAAAAAATCCCTTTTTCTGTAGTGTAGCTCCCCCCCCCCACCCAAGACCAACCCCCCACCCCTCCAAGATCCCTTTGACTGCTGTTTATTTTTTTTTATCTTTGCCCTTTTCCCCCACATAGTTACATTCATTTTCTGTAGTATAGCGGTTCCCACCCGCTCCCGCCCCGTGCACGCGCCCGCCCGCCGCCCTATGTGCACGGGGCGGGAAACATTCAGAAGCAGGCACAAGCGTCATCTTGCCACTATGCACTGGATGAGGATTAGAAAAGTTCAAATGATATAAGTTCCGACGGCCACCCGTTTTCAATTATAACTCTTAATGTTTCTTCAGCCTTTCTGCTTGAATTATATAAACTGCAGCCTTCTAAAAAAAAGAGAAAACTTTGGCCAATTGCAATATAAAAGAAAAATGTTCTTCCCCATTATGTTTGATCATATATAAGTCTGTCCCAAAAAAAATTGCTTTATTATAGGAATATATGTCCCCAATATACCCCAACTTATTAGGGATTTTAAAAGACAGCATGTTGTATGTAGCTGGATTGGCAGCTGCCTTGCACTCACCCCTCCATCGATGTGTCCCTCTATACCCACTGCAATGATAGATGGATAGTGGTATATCCTTACAGAGCCGGGTCAATACAACCTCAAAGAGTGTGCTCCAAGATTGTAGCGCTATGGGATGAAGACGTAATTCTCCTTCCGTTGCGGTCGTCTCCCCCTGGCATGTCTGCACTTTCTAGATCAACGTCTAAGCCTGTAGGCTCCTCCTCGCAGCATCGGTGGGGAAGAGAGGCAAAACAGCAGAGGGACCGTTCTGAATTCGCACACCTTAGTGAAAAGAAAAACCCCGCTGTTGAATCCCCAAATGCAGCACCGGTGGGTGGGAAGGACAGCCAAACAAGGGAGATTCACAGGATTCACAGGTATCTCTATAACGAATATCAGGTTGGCTTCAAATGTATCGTAGTGCAGTGTTGGTATTTGGGGTGAGTGGCGGTCAGCTAGCGTTGTTCCCCGATAGCATGTTGCAAAGGAATCAGGCTGTCTACCCTTCTCACATAGGGAGAATGTGAGGGGGAAGCCGTCCTAGGTGTTTCTTGACCAATGAGGGATCTTGCTCGCTCAGCCTTCCCATGCAAGCTCCGGTGAGGAAAGGACTATCTCAGCGTAGATGAAAGCTTACGCTGCAGGAGGTTTCACCAAGATGTAACCGAAATTGGCTGCAGAATTTTTCCTTTAACTAGAAGGGTTCCTGGCATGAAAACCCGCCACTGGACTAACTGCAGGGGAAGGAAGCCTGCACCGCACTCTCTCTGCACAAGCTCCTCCTCTTCCTCCTCTTCTTCCTCTTCTAATGACCTTTCACCCTCTACACATCAAAGAAGAAAGAGGAGGAATTGGGACTATGTGTACAGTTTATGGGCACTATGACTATGCTCATTGGTTACTCTCATCAACTCATTTGCATACATCTTTCTCATTGGCTGTTCTTGTTATCATTGTATTGTTCAACCTTTTATGTTTTTTTCTGATATGTTATTTCTGTGAAAAGCTGCATAAGTAGTAAAAAGAAGGAATAGCAAAATACTCGCTTCTGTGTCTTTAATAAAATCTAGACTATTCCTTCATGAAGCTAGGATAATCAGAACTTTTTTCGTGTGTTTTATTGTACACAAAGTATAAATAGAATCAGTGATGTTTCGGGGATCTCACCCCTTCATCAGACTAAGTGAAAATAAACAAACACAGCAAACATTTAACAGGTGTATAACTCCTCCCCCTAATCAAAGGAGAACTGCCAATAGCCAATTAGACACCATTCTGACCATAGTGTCATTTTACAAACCTATTCACACAAATATAAGGACATTATAAAAAACATGACCATAGTGGAAAAATTGTAATATGTTTAATAAATTATGAAATCATTAAATCAATCAGGAGACTGACACTCCAACCACAATAAATCAAATAAAATATCACAACTGATTCCTGAGTTTGGTTATTGATATAATCAATCTACAAAGTAAAATCCGATGTTCATAATGTCTTGCAACATTATCCTACCTAAAGAAAAATGTCTAATGTGTTTATGATCAGACACCAACTCATATAACAAGCCTATGATCATATTCAATATAATAACTGATACATACCTTAAGTCAAATGTGTTGCATAAGGAATCATAAAAACACTCAAAAGAGTATGAATATATCTCAATTTGTATATAGCTTGTAAAGCAGCAAACATTCGGCTAGATTTAGAGTTTTGTCGGTAATGACCCGCGTAGCTAACTCTGGTTTTTTTCCCCCGCACCTTTTAAATACTGCTGGTATTTAGAGTTCACAGAATGGCTGCGTTAGGCTCCAAAAAAGGAGCGTAGAGCATAATTTACCGCCACTACAACTCTCAATACCAGCAGTGCTTACGGACGCGGCCAGCTTCAAAAACGTGCTCGTGCACGATTCCCCCATAGGAAACAATGGGGCAGTTTGAGCTGAAAAAAGACCTAACACCTGCAAAAAAGCAGCGTTCAGCTCCTAATGCAGCCCCATTGTTTCCTATGGGGAAACACTTCCTAAGTCTGCATCTAACACCCTAACATGTACCCCGAGTCTAAACACCCCTAACCTTACACTTATTAACCCCGCTATCACTGACCCCTGCATATTATTATTAACCCCTAATCTGCCGCTCCGTACACTGCCGCAACCTGCATTATACCTATGTACCCCTAATCTGCTGCCCCTAACACCGCCGACCCCTATATTATATTTATTAACCCCTAATCTGCCCCCCACAACGTCGCCGCCAGCTACCTACAATAATTAACCCCTAATCTGACGACCGGACCTCACCGCTACTATAATAAAGTTATTAACCCCTAATCCGCCTCACTCCCGCCTCAATAACCCTATAATAAATAGTATTAACCCCTAATCTGCCCTCCCTAACATCACTGACACCTAACTTCAAGTATTAACCCCTAATCTGCCGACCGGACCTCGCCGCTACTCTATTAAATTTATTAACCCCTAAAGCTACGTCTAACCCTAACACTAACACCCCCCTAAGTTAAATATAATTTTTATCTAACAAAATAAATTAACTCTTATTAAATAAATTAATCCTATTTAAAGCTAAATACTTACCTGTAAAATAAACTCTAATATAGCTACAATATAACTAATAATTATATTGTAGCTATTTTAGGATTAATATTTATTTTACAGGCAACTTTGTAATTATTTTAACCAGATACAATAGCTATTAAATAGTTAATAACTATTTAATAGCTACCTAGTTAAAATAATTACAAAATTACCTGTAAAATAAATCCTAACCTAAGTTACAATTAAACCTAACACTACACTATCAATAAATTAATTACATAAAATACCTACAAATAAATACAATTAAATAAACTAACTAAAGTACAAAAAATAAAAAAGAACTAAGTTACAAAAAATAAAAAAATAATTTACAAACATTAGAAAAATATTACAACAATTTTAAGCTAATTACACCTACTCTAAGCCCCCTAATAAAATAACAAAGCCCCCCAAAATAAAAAAATGCCCTACCCTATTCTAAAATTAAAATAGAAAAGCTCTTTTACCTTACCAGCCCTTAAAAGGGCCTTTTGCGGGGCATGCCCTAAAGAAAACAGCTCTTTTGCCTGTAAAAAAAAACATACAATACCCCCCCAACATTACAACCCACCACCCACATACCCCTAATCTAACCCAAACCCCCCTTAAATAAATCTAACACTAAGCCCCTGAAGATCATCCTACCTTATCTTCACCACGCCGGGTATCACCGATCCATCCAAGCTCCGAAGTCTTCATCCAAGCCCAAGCGGGGGCTGAAGATGTCCATGATCCGGCAGAAGTCTTGGCCCAAGCGGGGGCTGAAGATGTCCATGATCCGGCTGAGTCTTGGCCCAAGCGGGGGCTGAAGATGTCCATGATCCGGCTGAAGTCTTGATCCAAGCGGGAGCTGAAGAGGTCCATGATCCGGCTGAAGTCTTCTATCAAGCGGCATCTTCAATCTTCTTTCTTCCGGATCCATCTTCATCCCGCGGACGCGGAACATCCTTCTTCACCAACGACTTCCCGACAAATGACGGTTCCTTTAAGGGACGTCATCCAAGATGGCGTCCCTCGAATTCCGATTGGCTGATAGGATTCTATCAGCCAATCGGAATTAAGGTAGGAAAAATCTGATTGGCTGATTGAATCAGCCAATCAGATTCAAGTTCAATTTGATTGGCTGATTGGATCAGCCAATCCAATTGAACTTGAATCAATCGGATTGAACTTGAATCTGATTGGCTGATTCCATCAGCCAATCAGATTTTTCCTACCTTAATTCCGATTGGCTGATAGAATCCTATCAGCCAATCGGAATTCGAGGGACGCCATCTTGGATGACGTCCCTTAAAGGAGCCTTCATTCTGTGTTAGGACGTCAGAAGAAGAGGATGGATCCACGCCGGAGGTCTTGAAGATGGAGCCGCTCGTCGTCGGATGGATGAAGATAGAAGATGCCGCTTGGATGAAGATGTTTGCCGGTCCGGATCTCCTCTTCTGCCCGGATAGGATGAAGACTTTGGAGCCTCTTCTGGACTTCTTCTTGCCGGATAGGATGAAGACTTCGGGACCCTCTGGAGGACCGATCGGTGATACCCGGCGTGGTGAAGACAAGGTAGGAAGATCTTCAGGGTCTTAGTGTTAGGTTTATTTAAGGGGGGTTTGGGTTAGATTAGGGGTATGTGGGTGGTGGGTTGTAATGTTGGGGGGTGGTATTGTGGTTTTTTTTACAGGCAAAAGAGCTGATTTCTTTGGGGCATGCGCCGCAAAAGGCCCTTTTAAGGGCTGGTAAGGTAAAAGAGCTTTTCAATTTTAATTTTAGAATAGGGTAGGGCATTTTTTTTTATTTTGGGGGGCTTTGTTATTTTATTAGGGGGCTTAGAGTAGGTGTAATTAGTTTAAAATTGTTGTAATATTTTTATTATGTTTGTAAATTATTTTTTTATTTTTTTGTAACTTAGCTTTTTTTATTTTTTGAACTTTAGTTAGTTTATTTAATTGTATTTATTTGTAGGTATTTGTAGGTAATTTATATAATTAATTTAATGATAGTGTAGTGTTAGGTTTAATTGTAGATAATTGTAGGTAATTTATTTAATTAATTTATTGATAGTGTAGTGTTAGGTTTAATTGTAACTTAGGTTAGGATTTATTTTACAGGTAATTTGGTAATTATTTTAACTAGGTCGTTATTAAATAGTTATTAACTATTTAATAGCTATTGTACCTGGTTAAAATAAATACAAAGTTGCCTGTAAAATAAATATTAATCCTAAAATAGCTACAATATAATTATAATTTATATTGTAGCTATATTAGGGTTTATTTTACAGGTAAGTATTTAGCTTTAATTAGGATTAATTTATTTAATAAGTTAATTTATTTCGTTAGATAAAAATTATATTTAATTTAGGGGGGTGTTAGTGTTAGGGTTAGACTTAGCTTTAGGGGTTAATACATTTAATAGAGTAGCGGTGAGGTCCGGTCGGCAGATTAGGGGTTAATACTTGAAGTTAGGTGTCGGTGATGTTAGGGAGGGCAGATTAGGGGTTAATACTATTTATTATAGGGTTAGTGAGGCAGATTAGGGGTAAATAACTTTATTATAGTAGCGGTGAGGTCCTGTCGGCAGATTAGGGGTTAATAAGTGTAGGTAAGGTAGCAGCGACGTTGGGGGCGGCAGATTAGGGGTTAATAAATATAATATAGGGGTCTGCGGTGTTAGGGGCAGCAGATTAGGGGTACATAAGTATAACGTAGGTGGCGGCGGTGTGCGGTCGGCAGATTAGGGGTTAAAAAAATTTAATAGAGTGGCGGCGATGTGGGGGGGCCTCGGTTTAGGGGTACATAGGTAGTTTATGGGTGTTAGTGTACTTTAGAGCACAGTAGTTAAGAGCTTTATGAACCGGCGTTAGCCCAGAAAGCTCTTAACTCCTGGCTTTTCTCTGCGGCTGGAGTTTTGTCGTTAGATTTCTAACGCTCACTTCAGCCAAGACTCTAAATACCGGCGTTAGAAAGATCCCATTGAAAAGATAGGATACGCAAATGGCGTAAGGGGATCTGCGGTATGGAAAAGTCACGGCTGGAAAGTGAGCGTTAGACCCTTACCTACACGACTCTAAATACCAGCAGTAGCCCAAAACCAGCGTTAGGAGCCCCTAACACTGGTTTTGACGGCTAACGCCAAACTCTAAATCTAGGCGAGAGTTACCTATATAACAAACGGCTCTCATATAAAGTATCTATGTGTGCTGTGCCCCCTTCATCACAACGGCAATCAACAATATTATGTATACATGATTACAAAATATATATTCACCTTTGTCTGCAAAGAGTACCTAGATCACTTAAACAGTTTTCAACAAACCTTGTGTAAACCATTTGTGCAGCTGACTCCATCACTAGAAACTTTCACTGATAATTCGCAAGCTCCACCCATAAGATGATGAGTCATAAAAACATGCCATAGTGTCAGGTACAATCCTCAAAGCAAGAAGTTACCCAATACTAGGACTGCCTCCCCACCAATCATGTGGATAGCCGGGCAAGAGGTGTGTCAACCTCTTATGGGTGGAGCTTGCAAATTAGCAGTGAAACTTCTTTAATTAGGGGGAGGGGTTATACACCTGTTAAAATGTTTGCTGTGTTTGTTCATTTTCACTAAGTCTGATGAAGGGGTGAGATCCCTGAAAAGCCACTGATTATATTTATACCTTGTAAACAATAAAGCACACTAAAAAAATCCAGCGAGTGTGAGACCTTTTTTTGAAATATTTACAATTCCTGGCTGTACCCTGGTTGATACTTTGGATGGTGAGTGTGCGCTCTACTGAACTGTATAAATATATCCACCCTCCCCATCCAACTACAGCCCTATTTCCCTACTCCCTCTTGCCTCAAAGCTTCTTGAAAAGCTAGTATATGCACGTCTATCCCATTTCCTTACATTAAACTCCTTCCTTGACCCACTGCAATCTGGATTTCGTCCCCATCACTCCACAGAGACAGCAATTGTTAAGGTTACCAACGACCTACTTACAGCAAAATCCAAAGACCACTTCTCTCTGCTTATCCTCCTTGATCTATCTGCAGCCTTTGATACTGTCGACCACCCTCTTTTGCTCCAAACCTTCCAATTATTCGGCATTTGAAACACAGCTCTATTGTGGTTCTCTTACTATCTGTCTAACTGTACCTTTACTGTAGGCTTCTCTGGGGCATTCTCTGCCCCATTATCACTTTCTGTTTGGGTACTGCAAGGCTCTGTCCTTGGTCCCTTTCTCTTCTCAATCTACACATCATCATTAGGTTTCTTAATAAAGTCCCATGGGTTTCTATATCATTTGTATGCCAACAACACCCAAATCTACCTCTCTGCATCAGACCTATCCCCTTCCTTGTTAACCCATTTCACTAACTGTCTCTCTCATATCTCATCTTGGATGCCCTCTCACTACCTTAAGCTAAATAGCTCCAAAACTGAGCTCCTTATTTCCCCCCCTTCTTCCAAAATCCCACCCCCACTTCTCTATAACTGTCGACAACTCCATCATTACCCCTGTTCTGCATGCCTGGTGTCTTAGGATCATACTTGACTCAGATCTTTCTTTCACTCCTCACATTCAGTCATTGGCTAAAGCCTGCCACTTCCACCTTAAAACATCTCTAAAATTAGACACTTCCTTACACAAGAAACAACTAAGATTTTAATCCACTCTCTCATCCTTCCCCACCTTGAATACTGCACTCTATCCTCTCTGGTCTCCGTAGCTGCCGCCTAGCTCCTTTACAATCCATAATGAATGCCTCTGCCAGGCTCATCTTCCCTGCATGTCACTCTTAATCTGCTGCACCTCTCTGCTAATCCCTTCACTGGCTTTCTCTTGCCACCAGGATTAAACACAAAATTCTCACTCTGACATACAAAGCCCTCAACTGTACTGCTCCCCCCTACATCTCAGACCTTGAGGCCTATTTATCAAAGGTCTTGCGGACCTGATCCGACAGTGTGGATCAGGTCCGCAAGACCTCGCTGAATGCAGAGAGCAATACGCTCTCCGTATTCAGCACTGCACCAGCAGCTCACAAGAGAATCGGCCACCAGCAGGGGGTGTCAATCAACCCGATCGTACTCAATCGGGTTGAATTACGGCGATTCCTGTCCGCCTCATCAGAGCAGGCGGACAGGGTTATGGAGCAGTGGTCTTTGTGACCGTTGCTTCATAACTGCTGTTTCTGGCAAGTCTAAAGACTCGCCAGAAACACGGCCTTTCAAGCTCCATTCGGAGCTTGATAAATGGGCCTCCTTGTCTCCAGATACACTCCCTCCCGTCCCCAATAGGATTTTTCCTACCTTAATTCCGATTGGCTGATAGAATCCTATCAGCCAATCGGAATTCAAGGGATGCCATCTTGGATGATGTCATTTAAAGTAACCGTCATTCTTCGCTTGGACTTCGTTTGAAGAGGATACACCGGGTCGGCTGGATTGAAGATGGACCCGCTCCACTCCGGATGGATGAAGATAGAAGATGCCGCTTGGAGGACCTCTTCTGCCCGAATCGGATGAAGACTTCTGCCCCTCTGGAGGTCCACTTGTGCCCGACTGGGTGAAGACGTCTCAAGGTAGGGAGATCTTCAAGGGGGTAGTGTTAGGTTTTATTAAGGGGGGATTTGGTGGGTTTTAGAGTTGGGTGTGTGGGTGGTGGGTTTTAATGTTGGGGGGGTATTGTATTTTTTTTTACAAGTAAAAGAGCTGATTACTTTGGGGCAATGCCCCTCAAAAGGCCCTTTTAAGGGAAATTTGTAATTTAGTATAGGGTAGGGAATTTTATTATTTTGCGGGGCTTTTTTATTTTATTAGGGGCATTAGTTTAAAAATTTTGTAATTATTTTTTATTTTCTGTAATTTAGTGTTTGCTGTTTTTTTCCGTACTTTAGTTTATTTAATTTAATTGTATTTAATTGTAGGTAGTTTAGGTAATTAATTTATTTATAGTGTAGTGTTAGGTGTAATTGTAACTTAGGTTAGGATTTATTTTACAGGTAAATTTGTACTTATTTTAACTAGGTAGCTATTAAATAGTTAATAACTATTTAATAACTATTGTACCTAGTTAAAATAAATACAAAGTACCCTGTAAAATAAATATAAACCCTAAGCTAGCTACAATGTAACTATTAGCTATATTGTAGCTAGCTTAGGGTTTATTTTATCGGTAAGTATTTAGTTTTAAATAGGAATAATTTATTTAATTGTAGTTATTTTATTTAGATTTATTTAAATTATATTTAAGTTAGGGGGTGTTAGGGTTAGGGTTAGACTTAGGGGTTAATAACTTTATTATAGTGACGGCGACGTTGGCGGCGGCAGATTAGGGGTTAATAAATGTAGTTAGGTTGCGGCAACGTTGGGGGGCAGATTAGGGGTTAATAAATATAATGTAGGGTTTGTCGATGTTGGGGGCAGCAGATTAGGGGTTCATAGGGATAATGTAGGTGGCGGCGGTGTCCGGAGCGGCAGAGTAGGGGTAATTATTATAATGTAGGTGGTGATGATGTCGGGGACGGCAAATTAGGGGTTAATAAGTGTAAGATTAGGGGTGTTTAGACTCGTGGGTTCATGTTAGGGTGTTAGGTGTAGACATAAAATTCCTTTCCCCATAGGAATCAATGGGGCTGCGTTAGAAGCTGGACGCTGCTTTTTTGCAGGTGTTAGGTTTTTTTCAGCCGGCTCAGCCCCATTGTTTCCTATGGGGAAATCGGGCACGAGCACGTTTAGCCAGCTTACTGCTACCGTAAGCAACGCTGGTATTGAGGTGAGATGTGGAGCTAAATTTTGCTCTACGCTCACCTTTTTTGCGGCTAACGCCGGGTTTAAAAAAACCTGTAATACCAGCGTTGTCTTAAGGTAGCGTTAAAAAAAAGGCTCGTTAGCAACGCACCCCTGTTACCACAAAACTCATAATCTCGATGATGTTAAATAGGTTTACTTCTGTCTGAATCACAAAAGAATATTTGGGGTTTCATATAACTTTAATGAATTAGAGCATTTTACTATTTTTTTATTTTTTTTTAAGAAGTCTGGTAAATATGATCATTTTAATTGAACAATTAGTCTACTGGGTAAACAATTTCTTTAGGGACTAACTCCCAGGTTTATTAGAGAGTTAATAAATTCTCATATTTTAATAGGGCATGGTGAAGTGCGAAGAACCCATAGAAGCAGGTAAGAAAGTCCCTTTACATTATACAGGTACAAAACCCTTTATCCAAACTGCTTGAGAGCGGAAAAGGTTTGGATTTCAGAATATTTCTATATTTGCATCGGTAAAATGGGACAATTTGGAGAGGGGATTGGACTAAGTGTAAACAACTATATCTTATGTCATTATACAATGTTTACATGTCATAATACAGCGTATGCATGCAGCCTGAAGGTAGTTTTATATTATTTTAATACAGCGTATGCATGCAGCCTAAAGGTAGTTTTATATTATTTAATACAGCGTATGCATACAGCCTAAAGCTAGGTTTATATTATTTAATACAGCGTATGCATGCAGCCTAAAGCTAGGTTTATATTATTTAATACAGTGTATGCATGCAGCCTAAAGCTAGGTTTATATTATTTAATACAGCGTATACATGCAGCCTAAAGCTAGGTTTATATTATGATAATACAGCGTATGCATGCAGCCTAAAGGTAGGTTTATATTATTATAATACAGCGTATACATGCAGCCTAAAGCTAGGTTTATATTATTATAATACAGCGTATGCATGCAGCCTAAATCTAGGTTTATATTATTTAATACAGCGTATGCATGCAGCCTAAAGCTAGTTTTATATTATTATAATACAGCGTATGCATGCAGCCTAAAGGTAGTTTTATATTATTTTAATACAGCGTATTCATGCAGCCTAAAGGTAGTTTTATATTATTTTAATACAGCGTATGCATGCAGCCTAAAGCTAGGTTTATATTATTTAATACAGCATATGCATGCAGCCTAAAGCTAGTTTTATATTATTATAATACAGCGTATGCATGCAGCCTAAAGGTAGTTTTATATTATTTTAATACAGCGTATGCATGCAGCCTAAAGGTAGTTTTATATTATTTTAATACAGCGTATGCATGCAGCCTAAAGGTAGTTTTATATTATTTTAATACAGCGTATGCATGCAGCCTAAAGGTAGTTTTATATTATTTTAATACAGCGTATTCATGCAGCCTAAAGGTAGTTTTATATTATTTTAATACAGCGTATGCATGCAGCCTAAAGCTAGGTTTATATTATTTAATACAGCGTATGCATGCAGCCTAAAGCTAGGTTTATATTATTATAATACAGCATATGCATGCAGCCTAAAGCTAGGTTTATATTATTTAATACAGCGTATGCATGCAGCCTAAAGCTAGTTCTATATTATTATAATACAGCGTATGCATGCAGCCTAAAGCTAGGTTTATATTATTTAATACAGTGTATGCATGCAGCCTAAAGCTAGGTTTATATTATTTAATACAGCGTATGCATGCAGCCTAAAGCTAGGTTTATATTATTATAATACAGCATATGCATGCAGCCTAAAGCTAGGTTTATATTATTTAATACAGCGTATGCATGCAGCCTAAAGCTAGTTTATATTATTATAATACAGCGTATGCATGCAGCCTAAAGCTAGGTTTATATTATTTAATACAGCGTATGCATGCAGCCTAAAGCTAGTTCTATATTATTATAATACAGCGTATGCATGCAGCCTAAAGCTAGGTTTATATTATTTAATACAGTGTATGCATGCAGCCTAAAGCTAGGTTTATATTATTATAATACAGCGTATGCATGCAGCCTAAAGCTAGGTTTATATTATTATAATACAGCGTATGCATGCAGCCTAAAGCTAGTTTTATATTATTATAATACAGCGTATGCATGCAGCCTAAAGGTAGTTTTATATTATTTTAATACAGCGTATGCATGCAGCCTAAAGGTAGTTTTATATTATTTTAATACAGCGTATTCATGCAGCCTAAAGGTAGTTTTATATTATTTTAATACAGCGTATGCATGCAGCCTAAAGGTAGTTTTATATTATTTTAATACAGCGTATGCATGCAGCCTAAAGGTAGTTTTATATTATTTTAATACAGCGTATGCATGCAGCCTAAAGGTAGTTTTATATTATTTTAATACAGCGTATTCATGCAGCCTAAAGGTAGTTTTATATTATTTTAATACAGCGTATGCATGCAGCCTAAAGCTAGGTTTATATTATTTAATACAGCGTATGCATGCAGCCTAAAGCTAGGTTTATATTATTATAATACAGCATATGCATGCAGCCTAAAGCTAGGTTTATATTATTTAATACAGCGTATGCATGCAGCCTAAAGCTAGTTCTATATTATTATAATACAGCGTATGCATGCAGCCTAAAGCTAGGTTTATATTATTTAATACAGTGTATGCATGCAGCCTAAAGCTAGGTTTATATTATTTAATACAGCGTATGCATGCAGCCTAAAGCTAGGTTTATATTATTATAATACAGCATATGCATGCAGCCTAAAGCTAGGTTTATATTATTTAATACAGCGTATGCATGCAGCCTAAAGCTAGTTTATATTATTATAATACAGCGTATGCATGCAGCCTAAAGCTAGGTTTATATTATTTAATACAGCGTATGCATGCAGCCTAAAGCTAGTTCTATATTATTATAATACAGCGTATGCATGCAGCCTAAAGCTAGGTTTATATTATTTAATACAGTGTATGCATGCAGCCTAAAGCTAGGTTTATATTATTATAATACAGCGTATGCATGCAGCCTAAAGCTAGGTTTATATTATTTTAATACAGCGTATACATGCAGCCTAAAGCTAGGTTTATATTATTATAATACAGCGTATGCATGCAGCCTAAAGCTAGGTTTATATTATTTAATACAGCGTATGCATGCAGCCTAAAGCTAGGTTTATATTATTATAATACAGCGTATGCATGCAGCCTAAAGCTAGTTCTATATTATTATAATACAGCGTATGCATGCAGCCTAAAGCTAGGTTTATATTATTATAATACAGCATATGCATGCAGCCTAAAGCTAGGTTTATATTATTTAATACAGCGTATGCATGCAGCCTAAAGCTAGGTTTATATTATTATAATACAGCGTATGCATGCAGCCTAAAGCTAGGTTTATATTATTTTAATACAGCGTATACATGCAGCCTAAAGGTAGGTTTATATTATTATAATACAGCGTATGCATGCAGCCTAAAGCTAGGTTTATATTGTTTAATACAGTGTATGCATGCAGCCTAAAGCTAGGTTTATATTATTATAATACAGCGTATGCATGCAGCCTAAAGCTAGGTTTATATTATTATAATACAGCGTATGCATGCAGCCTAAAGCTAGGTTTATATTATTATAATACAGCGTATGCATGCAGCCTAAAGCTAGGTTTATATTATTATAATACAGCGTATGCATGCAGCCTAAAGCTAGGTTTATATTATTATAATACAGCGTATGCATGCAGCCTAAAGCTAGGTTTATATTATTATAATACAGCGTATGCATGCAGCCTAAAGCTAGGTTTATATTATTATAATACAGCGTATGCATGCAGCCTAAAGCTAGGTTTATATTATTTAATACAGTGTATGCATGCAGCCTAAAGCTAGGTTTATATTATTATAATACAGCGTATGCATGCAGGTGAAAGCTAGGTTTATATTATTTAATACAGCGTATGCATGCAACCTAAAGCTAGGTTTATATTATTTTAATACAGCGTATGCATACAGCCTAAAGCTAGGTTTATATTATTTTAATACAGCGTATGCATGCAGCCTAAAGCTAGGTTTATATTATTTTAATACAGCGTATGCATGCAGCCTAAAGCTAGGTTTATATTATTATAATACAGCGTATGCATGCAGCCTAAAGCTAGGTTTATATTATTTTAATACAGCGTATGCATGCAGCCTAAAGGTAGTTTTATATTATTATAATACAGCGTATGCATGCAGCCTAAAGCTAGTTTTATATTATTATAATACAGCGTATGCATGCAGCCTAAAGCTAGTTTTATATTATTATAATACAGCGTATGCATGCAGCCTAAAGCTAGTTTTATATTATTTTAATACAGCGTATGCATCCAGCCTAAAGCTAGGTTTATATTATTATAATACAGCGTATGCATGCAGCCTAAAGCTAGGTTTATATTATTATAATACAGCGTATGCATGCAGCCTAAAGCTAGGTTTATATTATTATAATACAGCGTATGCATGCAGCCTAAAGCTAGGTTTATATTATTATAATACAGCATATGCATGCAGCCTAATGGTAGGTTTATATTATTTTAATACAGCGTATACATGCAGCCTAAAGGTAGGTTTATATTATTATAATAAAGCGTATGCATGCAACCTAAAGCTAGGTTTATATTATTTAATACAGTGTATGCATGCAGCCTAAAGCTAGGTTTATATTATTATAATACAGCGTATGCATGCAGCCTAAAGCTAGGTTTATATTATTATAATACAGCGTATGCATGCAGCCTAAAGGTAGGTTTATATTATTTTAATACAGCGTATGCATGCAGCCTAAAGGTAGGTTTATATTATATAATACATCGTATGCATGCAGCCTAAAGCTAGGTTTATATTATTTAATACATCGTATGCATGCAGCCTAAAGCTAGTTTTATATTATTATAATACAGCGTATGCATGCAGCCTAAAGCTAGGTTTATATTATTATAATACAGCGTATGCATGCAGCCTAAAGCTAGGTTTATATTATTATAATACAGCGTATGCATGCAGCCTAAAGCTAGGTTTATATTATTATAATACAGCGTATGCATGCAGCCTAAAGGTAGGTTTATATTATTATAATACAGCGTATGCATGCAGCCTAAAGCTAGGTTTATATTATTATAATACAGAGTATGCATGCAGCCTAAAGCTAGTTTTATATTATTTAATACAGCGTATGCATGCAGCCTAAAGCTAGGTTTATATTATTTAATACAGCGTATGCATGCAGCCTAAAGGTAGTTTTATATTATTATAATACAGCGTATGCATGCAGCCTAAAGCTAGGATTATATTATTTAATACAGCGTATGCATGCAGCCTAAAGCTAGGTTTATATTATTTTAATCCAGCGTATGCATGCAGCCTAAAGCTAGGTTTATATTATTATAATACAGTGTATGCATGCAGCCTAAAGGTAGGTTTATATTATTATAATACAGTGTATGCATGCAGCCTAAAGGTAGGTTTATATTATTATAATACAGCGTATGCATGCAGCCTAAAGCTAGGTTTATATTATTTAATACAGCGTATGCATGCAGCCTAAAGCTAGGTTTATATTATTATAATACAGCATATGCATGCAGCCTAAAGCTAGGTTTATATTATTATAATACAGCGTATGCATGCAGCCTAAAGCTAGGTTTATATTATTATAATACAGCGTATGCATGCAGCCTAAAGGTAGGTTTATATTATTATAATACAGCGTATGCATGCAGCCTAAAGCTAGGTTTATATTATTATAATACAGCGTATGCATGCAGCCTAAAGGTAGTTTTATATTATTATAATACAGCGTATGCATGCAGCCTAAAGCTAGGTTTATATTATTATAATACAGCGTATGCATGCAGCCTAAAGCTAGGTTTATATTATTTTAATACAGCGTATGCATGCAGCCTAAAGCTAGGTTTATATTATTTTAATACAGCGTATGCATGCAGCCTAAAGCTAGGTTTATATTATTTTAATACAGCGTATGCATGCAGCCTAAAGCTAGGTTTATATTATTATAATACAGTGTATGCATGCAGCCTAAAGCTAGGTTTATATTATTTTAATACAGCGTATGCATGCAGCCTAAAGCTAGGTTTATATTATTATAATACAGCGTATGCATGCAGCCTAAAGCTAGGTTTATATTATTTAATACAGCGTATGCATGCAGCCTAAAGCTAGTTCTATATTATTATAATACAGTGTATGCATGCAGCCTAAAGGTAGGTTTATATTATTATAATACAGCGTATGCATGCAGCCTAAAGCTAGGTTTATATTATTTAATACAGCGTATGCATGCAGCCTAAAGCTAGGTTTATATTATTATAATACAGCATATGCATGCAGCCTAAAGCTAGGTTTATATTATTATAATACAGCGTATGCATGCAGCCTAAAGCTAGGTTTATATTATTTAATACAGCGTATGCATGCAGCCTAAAGCTAGGTTTATATTATTATAATACAGTGTATGCATGCAGCCTAAAGCTAGGTTTATATTATTTTAATACAGCGTATGCATGCAGCCTAAAGCTAGGTTTATATTATTATAATACAGCGTATGCATGCAGCCTAAAGCTAGGTTTATATTATTTAATACAGCGTATGCATGCAGCCTAAAGCTAGGTTTATATTATTATAATACAGCGTATGCATGCAGCCTAAAGCTAGGTTTATATTATTTAATACAGCGTATGCATGCAGCCTAAAGCTAGGTTTATATTATTTAATACAGCGTATGCATGCAGCCTAAAGCTAGGTTTATATTATTTAATACAGCGTATGCATGCAGCCTAAAGGTAGTTTTATATTATTTAATACAGCGTATGCATGCAGCCTAAAGCTAGTTCTATATTATTTAATACAGCGTATGCATGCAGCCTAAAGGTAGTTTTATATTATTTAATATAGCGTATGCATGCAGCCTAAAGGTAGGTTTATATTATTATAATACAGCGTATGCATGCAGCCTAAAGCTAGGTTTATATTATTTAATACAGTGTATGCATGCAGCCTAAAGGTAGTTTTATATTATTATAATACAGCGTATGCATGCAGCCTAAAGCTAGGTTTATATTATTTAATACAGCGTATGCATGCAGCCTAAAGGTAGTTTTATATTATTATAATACAGCGTATGCATGCAGCCTAAAGCTAGGTTTATATTATTTAATACAGCGTATGCATGCAGCCTAAAGGTAGTTTTATATTATTATAATACAGCGTATGCATGCAGCCTAAAGCTAGGTTTATATTATTTAATACAGCGTATGCATGCAGCCTAAAGCTAGGTTTATATTATTATAATACAGCGTATGCATGCAGCCTAAAGCTAGGTTTATATTATTATAATACAGCGTATGCATGCAGCCTAAAGCTAGGTTTATATTATTATAATACAGCGTATGCATGCAGCCTAAAGGTAGTTTTATATTATTTAATACAGCGTATGCATGCAGCCTAAAGCTAGGTTTATATTATTTAATACAGTGTATGCATGCAGCCTAAAGCTAGGTTTATATTATTTTAATACAGCGTATGCATGCAGCCTAAAGCTAGGTTTATATTATTATAATACAGCGTATGCATGCAGCCTAAAGCTAGGGCTAGGTTTATATTATTATAATACAGCGTATGCATGCAGCCTAAAGCTAGGTTTATATTATTATAATACAGCGTATGCATGCAGCCTAAAGCTAGGTTTATATTATTATAATACAGCGTATGCATGCAGCCTAAAGCTAGGTTTATATTATTATAATACAGCGTATGCATGCAGCCTAAAGCTAGGTTTATATTATTTAATACAGTGTATACATGCAGCCTAAAGCTAGGTTTATATTATTATAATACAGCGTATGCATGCAGCCTAAACCTAGGTTTATGTTATTATAATACAGCGTATGCATGCAGCCTAAAGCTAGGTTTATATTATTTAATACAGCGTATGCATGCAGCCTAAAGCTAGGTTTATATTATTATAGTACAGCGTATGCATGCAGCCTACAGCTAGTTTTATATTATTATAATACAGCGTATGCATGCAGCCTAAAGCTAGGTTTATATTGTTTTAATACAGCGTATACATGCAGCCTAAAGCTAGGTTTATATTATTTAATACAGCGTATGCATGCAGCCTAAAGCTAGGTTTATATTATTTAATACAGCGTATGCATGCAGCCTAAAGCTAGGTTTATATTATTATAATACAGCGTATGCATGCAGCCTAAAGGTAGGTTTATATTATTATAATACAGCGTATGCATGCAGCCTAAAGCTAGGTTTATATTATTTAATACAGCGTATGCATGCAGCCTAAAGCTAGGTTTATATTATTATAATACAGCGTATGCATGCAGCCTAAAGCTAGGATAATATTATTATAATACAGCGTATGCATGCAGCCTAAAGGTAGTTTTATATTATTATAATGCAGCGTATGCATGCAGCCTAAAGGTAGGTTTATAATATTTAATACAGCGTATGCATGCAGCCTAAAGCTAGGTTTATATTATTATAATACAGCGTATGCATGCAGCCTAAAGCTAGGTTTATATTATTATAATACAGCGTATGCATGCAGCCTAAAGCTAGGTTTATATTATTTTAATACAGCGTATGCATGCAGCCTAAAGCTAGGTTTATATTATTATAATACAGCGTATGCATGCAGCCTAAAGCTAGGTTTATATTATTTAATACAGCGTAAGCATGCAGCCTAAAGCTAGGTTTATATTATTTTAATAAAGCGTATGAATGCAGCCTAAAGCTAGGTTTATATTATTTTAATAAAGCGTATGAATGCAGCCTAAAGGTAGGTTTATATTATTATAATACAGTGTATGCATGCAGCCTAAAGCTAGGTTTATATTGTTTTAATACAGCGTATGCATGCAGCCTAAAGCTAGGTTTATATTATTATAATACAGCGTATGCATGCAGCCTAAAGCTAGGTTTATATTATTATAATACAGCGTATGCATGCAGCCTAAAGCTAGGTTTATATTATTATAATACAGCGTATGCATGCAGCCTAAAGCTAGGTTTATATTATTTAATACAGCGTATGCATGCAGCCTAAAGCTAGGTTTATATTATTTTAATACAGCGTATGCATGCAGCCTAAAGCTAGGTTTATATTGTTTTAATTTTTAGAGATAAATGGAAGATATTATTAATAGTGTCTCTGTTACTCCACTATACAACCAAACTTGAACCAAAAAACCTAGAGAAAATGGTTTTAGATAATTATGGAGACAACAAAGAAAGCGTGGTTGCGCCTGTATCTATTAACCTTTAAATGAGATAATAGAAAAGTCTAAAAGTGGATTCAACAGTTCTAAAATTTATTCGAACCCTAATATATAGTAGTATGAATAAATGTATATTAAAACTTCATGAGTGACTATGCAAAGATATGGTTAAATCAATATAATATTTATTCGATAAAATGTACCTCAAATGTAATAAAATATAAATACAAGCATAAATAAATGAATCATATAGAGACTGGCCAGTCTAACAAAAACTCAATAATATAAATCTGTCTAATTATTTTAAAAATTAAAAATAAATTTTTATTTCTAAATATATCTTATTTTTTAAAAAAAGAGTCAGTATATTGCATCAGTAACCAACAGGGAACCATTCGAGCAATATCCAACACTGATTCAAAAATAAATATATTTATAAATTCAAAAAAACTGAATAAATAGTATTCTCAAACTAATAACAATAAAAATGATACACTATAGAAATATATAAAAACAATCCTTGAAAGGGCAGGCTATCTTTCGTTATTAATACTTTTTACAGATATGGGTATCTAGAACACTTTGTTGCAATTAAATTAGTGATAAATGAATGGATCCATATGACTTTGAAATAAGGGAAGGCAAAGAGTTTTTCCAATCATTAAATTTCTTCAATGAGTTAAGTCTCACAAATATTCTTCAGCAGATACCGGTAAGTGCTATTTTTAAAGTCTATTTTATCAAAATAGAGTCAATGTAGTTTGTTGTAGTTTTGTTTTAACAGAGTCTTACTTGTTGTCTTTTGTTTATGGGAGAAAAACAAATAATCCTGGATTCACATAGGCTCCAATGTGTCCTCTGTGTCTTTGTCTGTTCAAGCGTATTTTTCACGCCTGTCAGAAATGAGCTCAAGCTGCAATCAGGTTGGTCTTTCTCAATATTCGGTCACCTGTCACAACAGTGACTCTAATACCAGGACAGATGGTTTCTTCAGGCTCCGTCGTCAAAATTGGATTGGAAAAGCAGAGTTCTAAACGCTACGCGTTTCAGCTGCTACTGCAGCCTTTTTCAAGCGATATGGAGTTCCTTCTCTCTTTGCTTTAATTTATTCAAAGTCAGAACCTCTCTGATTGGATAGTTCACTAATTATTTAATTGTTTGCCCCGTAGTGCTTTTTCTTACTGCCAGTTACTCTGTATTTAACACTATCTGGAAGATCCTTCACTATGTATCAAAAAGATTTTTTACAATATCTAAAGAAGCTGCATATTTTTAACAATTAAACTTTCTAAAGAGTTAATCATTATCAGTTGCTAAAAAATATCACAAGTGAGATCATTTTTCCTAGTTCGTATTTACTAGGGGAACAAACATAAATTTTGTCCTGCCTATGAAACAAAACATTCTATGAAATTTCTGGTGAATATATTCATAATCCTTAATTCTAACACTATACAAATCTCTAAAATATGAAAATCGGAAAAAATTGAAAAGAAAAAAACCGGAATAAAGTTAAAAGGAAAATATAAAAATATAACAAAATATATGGCAGGTTACAGGGAGGGTTTGAACTCGTGGCCTATATGGATGGTGGGAGAACGTCTTAACCACTAGGCTAAAGTTAAGGCTATTTGGAGTTAAAGTAGTTATTCCCTTTAAGTTCTATTTTGTGTTCATAGTGTAATTTTATTTGTCCTACTGAATAAAAATCTTATTTTAACTTCCAGGTTGGGTTTGAACCCATAGCCTTTCGGTTCAAAGGAAACTATCCTAACCACTAGACTATAGTGGTGATTACTATGGTTAAGGTTGATTTTATAGACTTATCATTGCAGTTATTTGTCTCGTTTTCCTACTTTCGGTCAATGTCTAAAAAAACTTTCATTATATAACAGAATTAATTTATTATATCTAAGGAAAATTCAACTTATTAAAGAGTTGATCATTTTCAGTTATAGAATAGTATCATATTTCAGTCTATTCAAACTAAGAGAACAAGCATTTTCTGTACTTTCTATGAAACATAATACTCTATGAAGTTTCTAAAGTATATTTTCATAGACCTTAAATCTTAGATTTATACACATGTCAGGAGAGTTGAAAGAGAAGTATAATATAGAGAAAAAAAAAAAAATATATATATAGCAGATTACAGGGAGGGTTTGAACTCGTGGCCTATTTTGTTAATGGGAGAACGTCTTAACCACTTGGCTGTAGTTACAGCTGTTTAGAATTAGAGTAATTTTCACCTTTAAACTCTATTTCATATTTATAGTATAATATATTCATTTGTCCTACTGGACAAAAGTCATATTTACACTTCCATGTCGGATTTGAACCTGTAGCCTTTTGGTCCAAGGGAACCTGTCCTAACCACTGGACTATAGTTGTAATTAGAATATTTAAAATAGATTTTGTAAATAGATTTAATGTTGCAGTTTTACCTGCTTATTCTACTGCATCACTATCTCAGAGTGTTCTATTCTAGCAAAAAATTCTTTTTGTGTAACAATCTAAAAATATTTTATGAAATTTAGTAAAATATGAGAATTTAGAAATCTGAGAGTTTAAAAAATACTAATAAATTATTTTTGGTAGATTATTCTTAAAAGACATGTACACTAATTTATACAATTTTATTATTACAAAACTGTATAAACAATAAATTTAAAATTTAAAAATTGCATATTAAAAAAATTGCATATTAAAAATTAAGAAATTAATTAAAAACACAATTAGAAATTTTTTGTTATTGTAAAAAAGGGGTAAGATGGAAATCTATATTTAATCCCTTTGGGTGCTTAGTCTCTAATTCGTAGATCCATTTATATTCCAATTTTAACAGTTCTGTTTGTATATCACCCCCCCTCCAATCTGGATTTAGATAAAGTAAATCCAGATTGGAGGGGGGGTGATATACAAACAGAACTGTTAAAATTGGAATATAAATGGATCTACGAATTAGAGACTAAGCACCCAAAGGGATTAAATATAGATTTCCATCTTACCCCTTTTTTACAATAACAAAAAATTTCTAATTGTGTTTTTAATTAATTTCTTAATTTTTAATATGCAATTTTTTTAATATGCAATTTTTAAATTTTAAATTTATTGTTTATACAGTTTTGTAATAATAAAATTGTATAAATTAGTGTACATGTCTTTTAAGAATAATCTACCAAAAATAATTTATTAGTATTTTTTAAACTCTCAGATTTCTAAATTCTCATATTTTACTAAATTTCATAAAATATTTTTAGATTGTTACACAAAAAGAATTTTTTGCTAGAATAGAACACTCTGAGATAGTGATGCAGTAGAATAAGCAGGTAAAACTGCAACATTAAATCTATTTACAAAATCTATTTTAAATATTCTAATTACAACTATAGTCCAGTGGTTAGGACAGGTTCCCTTGGACCAAAAGGCTACAGGTTCAAATCCGACATGGAAGTGTAAATATGACTTTTGTCCAGTAGGACAAATGAATATATTATACTATAAATATGAAATAGAGTTTAAAGGTGAAAATTACTCTAATTCTAAACAGCTGTAACTACAGCCAAGTGGTTAAGACGTTCTCCCATTAACAAAATAGGCCACGAGTTCAAACCCTCCCTGTAATCTGCTATATATATATTTTTTTTTTTTTCTCTATATTATACTTCTCTTTCAACTCTCCTGACATGTGTATAAATCTAAGATTTAAGGTCTATGAAAATATACTTTAGAAACTTCATAGAGTATTATGTTTCATAGAAAGTACAGAAAATGCTTGTTCTCTTAGTTTGAATAGACTGAAATATGATACTATTCTATAACTGAAAATGATCAACTCTTTAATAAGTTGAATTTTCCTTAGATATAATAAATTAATTCTGTTATATAATGAAAGTTTTTTTAGACATTGACCGAAAGTAGGAAAACGAGACAAATAACTGCAATGATAAGTCTATAAAATCAACCTTAACCATAGTAATCACCACTATAGTCTAGTGGTTAGGATAGTTTCCTTTGAACCGAAAGGCTATGGGTTCAAACCCAACCTGGAAGTTAAAATAAGATTTTTATTCAGTAGGACAAATAAAATTACACTATGAACACAAAATAGAACTTAAAGGGAATAACTACTTTAACTCCAAATAGCCTTAACTTTAGCCTAGTGGTTAAGACGTTCTCCCACCATCCATATAGGCCATGAGTTCAAACCCTCCCTGTAACCTGCCATATATTTTGTTATATTTTTATATTTTCCTTTTAACTTTATTCCGGTTTTTTTCTTTTCAATTTTTTCCGATTTTCATATTTTAGAGATTTGTATAGTGTTAGAATTAAGGATTATGAATATATTCACCAGAAATTTCATAGAATGTTTTGTTTCATAGGCAGGACAAAATTTATGTTTGTTCCCCTAGTAAATACGAACTAGGAAAAATGATCTCACTTGTGATATTTTTTAGCAACTGATAATGATTAACTCTTTAGAAAGTTTAATTGTTAAAAATATGCAGCTTCTTTAGATATTGTAAAAAATCTTTTTGATACATAGTGAAGGATCTTCCAGATAGTGTTAAATACAGAGTAACTGGCAGTAAGAAAAAGCACTACGGGGCAAACAATTAAATAATTAGTGAACTATCCAATCAGAGAGGTTCTGACTTTGAATAAATTAAAGCAAAGAGAGAAGGAACTCCATATCGCTTGAAAAAGGCTGCAGTAGCAGCTGAAACGCGTAGCGTTTAGAACTCTGCTTTTCCAATCCAATTTTGACGACGGAGCCTGAAGAAACCATCTGTCCTGGTATTAGAGTCACTGTTGTGACAGGTGACCGAATATTGAGAAAGACCAACCTGATTGCAGCTTGAGCTCATTTCTGACAGGCGTGAAAAATACGCTTGAACAGACAAAGACACAGAGGACACATTGGAGCCTATGTGAATCCAGGATTATTTGTTTTTCTCCCATAAACAAAAGACAACAAGTAAGACTCTGTTAAAACAAAACTACAACAAACTACATTGACTCTATTTTGATAAAATAGACTTTAAAAATAGCACTTACCGGTATCTGCTGAAGAATATTTGTGAGACTTAACACATTGAAGAAATTTAATGATTGGAAAAACTCTTTGCCTTCCCTTATTTCAAAGTCATATGGATCCATTCATTTATCACTAATTTAATTGCAACAAAGTGTTCTAGATACCCATATCTGTAAAAAGTATTAATAACGAAAGATAGCCTGCCCTTTCAAGGATTGTTTTTATATATTTCTATAGTGTATCATTTTTATTGTTATTAGTTTGAGAATACTATTTATTCAGTTTTTTTGAATTTATAAATATATTTATTTTTGAATCAGTGTTGGATATTGCTCGAATGGTTCCCTGTTGGTTACTGATGCAATATACTGACTCTTTTTTTAAAAAATAAGATATATTTAGAAATAAAAATTTATTTTTAATTTTTAAAATAATTAGACAGATTTATATTATTGAGTTTTTGTTAGACTGGCCAGTCTCTATATGATTCATTTATTTATGCTTGTATTTATATTTTATTACATTTGAGGTACATTTTATCGAATAAATATTATATTGATTTAACCATATCTTTGCATAGTCACTCATGAAGTTTTAATATACATTTATTCATACTACTATATATTAGGGTTCGAATAAATTTTAGAACTGTTGAATCCACTTTTAGACTTTTCTATTATATTGTTTTAATACAGCGTATACATGCAGCCTAAAGCTAGGTTTATATTATTATAATACAGCGTATGCATGCAGCCTAAAGCTAGGTTTATATTATTATAATACAGCGTATGCATGCAGCCTAAAGCTAGGTTTATATTATTTAATACAGCGTATGCATGCAGCCTAAAGCTAGGTTTATATTATTTAATACAGCGTATGCATGCAGCCTAAAGGTAGGTTTATATTGTTTTAATACAGCGTATGCATGCAGCCTAAAGGTAGGTTTATATTGTTTTAATACAGCGTATACATGCAGCCTAAAGCTAGGTTTATATTATTATAATACAGCGTATGCATGCAGCCTAAAGCTAGGTTTATATTATTTAATACAGTGTATGCATGCAGCCTAAAGCTAGTTTATATTATTATAATACAGCGTATGCATGCAGCCTAAAGCTAGGTTTATATTATTTTAATACAGCGTATGCATGCAGCCTAAAGGTAGGTTTCTATTATTATAATACAGCGTATGCATGCAGCCTAAAGCTAGGTTTATATTATTATAATACAGCGTATGCATGCAGCCTAAAGCTAGGTTTATAATATTTAATACAGCGTATGCATGCAGCCTAAAGCTAGGTTTATATTATTATAATACAGCGTATGCATGCAGCCTAAAGCTAGGTTTATATTATTATAATACAGCGTATGCATGCAGCCTAAAGCTAGGTTTATATTATTTAATACAGTGTATGCATGCAGCCTAAAGCTAGGTTTATATTATTTAATACAGCGTATGCATGCAGCCTAAAGCTAGGTTTATACAGGGAGTGCAGAATTATTAGGCAAATGAGTATTTTGACCACATCATTCTCTTTATGCATGTTGTCTTACTCCAAGCTGTATAGGCTCGAAAGCCTACTACCAATTAAGCATATTAGCTGATGTGCATCTCTGTAATGAGAAGGGGTGTGGTCTAATGACATCAACACCCTATATCAGGTGTGCATAATTATTAGGCAACTTCCTTTCCTTTGGCAAAATGGGTCAAAAGAAGGACTTGACAGGCTCAGAAAAGTCAAAAATAGTGAGATATCTTGCAGAGGGATGCAGCACTCTTAAAATTGCAAAGCTTCTGAAGCGTGATCATCGAACAATCAAGCGTTTCATTCAAAATAGTCAACAGGGTCGCAAGAAGCGTGTGGAAAAACCAAGGCGCAAAATAACTGCCCATGAACTGAGAAAAGTCAAGCGTGCAGCTGCCAAGATGCCACTTGCCACCAGTTTGGCCATATTTCAGAGCTGCACCATCACTGGAGTGCCCAAAAGCACAAGGTGTGCAATACTCAGAGACATGGCCAAGGTAAGAAAGGCTGAAAGACGACCACCACTGAACAAGACACACAAGCTGAAACATCAAGACTGGGCCAAGAAATATCTCAAGACTGATTTTTCTAAGGTTTTATGGACTGATGAAATGAGAGTGAGTCTTGATGGGCCAGATGGATGGGCCCGTGGCTGGATTGGTAAAGGGCAGAGAGCTCCAGTCCGACTCAGACGCCAGCAAGGTGGAGGTGGAGTACAGGTTTGGGCTGGTATCATCAAAGATGAGCTTGTGGGGCCTTTTCGGGTTGAGGATGGGGTCAAGCTCAACTCCCAGTCCTACTGCCAGTTTCTGGAAGACACCTTCTTCAAGCAGTGGTACAGGAAGAAGTCTGCATCCTTCAAGAAAAACATGATTTTCATGCAGGACAATGCTCCATCACACGCGTCCAAGTACTCCACAGCGTGGCTGGCAAGAAAGGGTATAAAAGAAGAAAATCTAATGACATGGCCTCCTTGTTCACCTGATCTGAACCCCATTGAGAACCTGTGGTCCATCATCAAATGTGAGATTTACAAGGAGGGAAAACAGTACACCTCTTTGAACAGTGTCTGGGAGGCTGTGGTTGCTGCTGCACGCAATGTTGATGGTGAACAGATCAAAACACTGACAGAATCCATGGATGGCAGGCTTTTGAGTGTCCTTGCAAAGGAAGGTGGCTATATTGGTCACTGATTTGTTTTTGTTTTGTTTTTGAATGTCAGAAATGTATATTTGTGAATGTTGAGATGTTATATTGGTTTCACTGGTAAAAATAAATAATTGAAATGGGTATATATTTGTTTTTTGTTAAGTTGCCTAATAATTATGCACAGTAATAGTCACCTGCACACACAGATATCCCCCTAAAATAGCTAAAACTAAAAACAAACTAAAAACTACTTAAAAAAATATTCAGCTTTGATATTAATGAGTTTTTTGGGTTCATTGAGAACATGGTTGTTGTTCAATAATAAAATGAATCCTCAAAAATACAACTTGCCTAATAATTCTGCACTCCCTGTATTATTTAATACAGCGTATGCATGCAGCCTAAAGCTAGGTTTATATTATTTAATACAGCGTATGCATGCAGCCTAAAGCTAGGTTTATATTATTATAATACAGCGTATGCATGCAGCCTAAAGCTAGGTTTATATTATTATAATACAACGTATGCATGCAGCCTAAAGCTAGTTCTATATTATTATAATACAGCGTATGCATGCAGCCTAAATGTAGGTTTATATTATTATAATACAGCGTATGCATGCAGCCTAAAGCTAGGTTTATATTATTTAATACAGCGTATGCATGCAGCCTAAAGCTAGGTTTATATTATTTAATACAGTGTATGCATGCAGCCTAAAGCTAGGTTTATATTATTATAATACAGCGTATGCATGCAGCCTAAAGCTAGGTTTATATTATTATAATACAGCGTATGCATGCAGCCGAAAGCTAGGTTTATATTATTATAATACAGCATATGCATGCAGCCTAAAGGTAGGTTTATATTGTTTTAATACAGCGTATGCATGCAGCCTAAAGCTAGGTTTATATTATTTAATACAGTGTATGCATGCAGCCTAAAGCTAGGTTTATATTATTATAATACAGCGTATGCATGCAGCCTAAAGCTAGGTTTATATTATTTTAATACAGCGTATGCATGCAGCCTAAAGCTAGGTTTATATTGTTTAATACAGTGTATGCATGCAGCCTAAAGCTAGGTTTATATTATTTAATACAGTGTATGCATGCAGCCTAAAGCTAGTTTTATATTATTATAATACAGCGTATGCATGCAGCCTAAAGCTAGGTTTATATTATTATAATACAGCGTATGCATGCAGCCTAAAGCTAGGTTTATATTATTTTAATACAGCGTATGCATGCAGCCTAAAGCTAGGTTTATATTATTTTATTACAGCGTATGCATGCAGCCTAAAGCTAGGTTTATATTATTTAATACAGTGTATGCATGCAGCCTAAAGCTAGGTTTATATTATTTAATACAGCGTATGCATGCAGCCTAAAGCTAGGTTTATATTATTTAATACAGTGTATGTATGCAGCCTAAAGCTAGGTTTATATTATTTAATACAGCGTATGCATGCAGCATAAAGCTAGGTTTATATTATTTTAATACAGCATATGCATGCAGCCTAAAGCTAGGTTTATATTATTATAATACAGCGTATGCATGCAGCCTAAAGCTAGGTTTATATTATTTAATACAGCGTATGCATGCAGCCTAAAGCTAGGTTTATATTATTTAATACAGCGTATGCATGCAGCCTAAAGCTAGGTTTATATTATTATAATACAGCGTATGCATGCAGCCTAAAGCTAGGTTTATATTATTATAATACAGCGTATGCATGCAGCCTAAAGCTAGGTTTATATTATTATAATACAGCGTATGCATGCAGCCTAAAGCTAGGTTTATATTATTATAATACAGCGTATGCATGCAGCCTAAAGCTAGGTTTTATATTATTATAATACAGCGTATACATGCAGCCTAAAGCTAGGTTTATATTATTTTAATACAGCGTATGCATGCAGCCTAAAGCTAGGTTTATATTATTTTAATACAGCGTATGCATGCAGCCTAAAGCTAGGTTTATATTATTTAATACAGTGTATGCATGCAGCCTAAAGCTAGGTTTATATTATTATAATACAGCGTATGCATGCAGCCTAAAGCTAGGTTTATATTATTTAATACAGTGTATGCATGCAGCCTAAAGCTAGGTTTATATTATTATAACACAGCGTATGCATGCAGCCTAAAGCTAGGTTTATATTATTATGAATACAGCGTATGCATGCAGCCTAAAGCTAGGTTTATATTATTTAATACAGCGTATGCATGCAGCCTAAAGCTAGGTTTATATTATTATAAATACAGCGTATGCATGCAGCCCTAAAGCTAGGTTTATATTATATATAATACAGCGTATGCATGCAGCCTAAAGCTAGGTTTATATTATTAATAATACAGCGTATGCATGCAGGCTAAAGCTAGGTTTATATTATTATATACAGCGTATGCATGCAGGGCTAAAGCTAGGTTTATATTATTATAATACAGCGTATGCATGCAGCCTAAAGCTAGGTTTATATTATTATAATACAGCGTATGCATGCAGCCTAAAGCTAGGTTTTATTATTTTAATACAGCGTATGCATGCAGCCTAAAGCTAGGTTTATATTGTTTAATACAGTGTATGCATGCAGCCTAAAGCTAGGTTTATATTATTTAATACAGTGTATGCATGCAGCCTAAAGCTAGTTTTATATTATTATAATACAGCGTATGCATGCAGCCTAAAGCTAGGTTTATATTATTATAAATACAGCGTATGCATGCAGCCTAAAGCTAGGTTTATATTATTTTAATACAGCGTATGCATGCAGCCTAAAGCTAGGTTTATATTATTTTATTACAGCGTATGCATGCAGCCTAAAGCTAGGTTTATATTATTTAATACAGTGTATGCATGCAGCCTAAAGCTAGGTTTATATTATTTAATACAGCGTATGCATGCAGCCTAAAGCTAGGTTTATATTATTTAATACAGTGTATGTATGCAGCCTAAAGCTAGGTTTATATTATTTAATACAGCGTATGCATGCAGCATAAAGCTAGGTTTATATTATTTTAATACAGCATATGCATGCAGCCTAAAGCTAGGTTTATATTATTATAATACAGCGTATGCATGCAGCCTAAAGCTAGGTTTATATTATTTAATACAGCGTATGCATGCAGCCTAAAGCTAGGTTTATATTATTTAATACAGCGTATGCATGCAGCCTAAAGCTAGGTTTATATTATTATAATACAGCGTATGCATGCAGCCTAAAGCTAGGTTTATATTATTTTAATACAGCGTATGCATGCAGCCTAAAGCTAGGTTTATATTATTATAATACAGCGTATGCATGCAGCCTAAAGCTAGGTTTATATTATTATAATACAGCGTATGCATGCAGCCTAAAGCTAGGTTTATATTATTATAATACAGCGTATACATGCAGCCTAAAGCTAGGTTTATATTATTTAATACAGCGTATGCATGCAGCCTAAAGCTAGGTTTATATTATTTTAATACAGCGTATGCATGCAGCCTAAAGCTAGGTTTATATTATTTAATACAGTGTATGCATGCAGCCTAAAGCTAGGTTTATATTATTATAATACAGCGTATGCATGCAGCCTAAAGCTAGGTTTATATTATTTAATACAGTGTATGCATGCAGCCTAAAGCTAGGTTTATATTATTATAACACAGCGTATGCATGCAGCCTAAAGCTAGGTTTATATTATTATAATACAGCGTATGCATGCAGCCTAAAGCTAGGTTTATATTATTTAATACAGCGTATGCATGCAGCCTAAAGCTAGGTTTATATTATTATAATACAGCGTATGCATGCAGCCTAAAGCTAGGTTTATATTATTATAATACAGCGTATGCATGCAGCCTAAAGCTAGGTTTATATTATTATAATACAGCGTATGCATGCAGGCTAAAGCTAGGTTTATATTATTATAATACAGCGTATGCATGCAGGCTAAAGCTAGGTTTATATTATTATAATACAGCGTATGCATGCAGCCTAAAGCTAGGTTTATATTATTATAATACAGCGTATGCATGCAGCCTAAAGCTAGGTTTATATTATTATAATACAGCGTATGCATGCAGCCTAAAGCTAGGTTTATATTATTTAATACAGCGTATGCATGCAGCCTAAAGCTAGGTTTATATTATTATAATACAGCGTATGCATGCAGCCTAAAGCTAGGTTTATATAATTATAATACAGCGTATGCATGCAGCCTAAAGCTAGGTTTATATTATTTAATACAGTGTATGCATGCAGCCTAAAGCTAGGTTTATATTATTTATACAGCGTATGCATGCAGCTAAAGCTAGGTTTATATTATTTAATACAGCGTATGTATGCAGCCTAAAGCTAGGTTTATATTATTTAATACAGCGTATGCATGCAGCCTAAAGCTAGGTTTATATTATTTAATACAGTGTATGCATGCAGCCTAAAGCTAGGTTTATATTATGTAATACAGCGTATGCATGCAGCCTAAAGCTAGGTTTATATTATTATAATACAGCGTATGCATGCAGCCTAAAGGTAGGTTTATATTATTATAATACAGCGTATGCATGCAGCCTAAAGCTAGGTTTATATTATTATAATACAGCGTATGCATGCAACCTAAAGCTAGGTTTAATATTATTTTAATACAGCGTATGCATGCAGCCTAAAGCTAGGTTTATATTATTATACAGCGTATGCATGCAGCCTAAAGCTAGGTTTATATTATTTAATACAGTGTATGCATGCAGCCTAAAGCTAGGTTTATATTATTTAATACAGCGTATGCATGCAGCCTAAAGCTAGGTTTATATTATTATAATACAGCGTATGCATGCAGCCTAAAGGTAGGTTTATATTATTATAATACAGCGTATGCATGCAGCCTAAAGCTAGGTTTATATTATTATAATACAGCGTATGCATGCAGCCTAAAGCTAGGTTTATATTATTTTAATACAGCGTATGCATGCAGCCTAAAGCTAGGTTTATATTATTTTAATACAGCGTATGCATGCAGCCTAAAGCTAGGTTTATATTATTTTAATACAGCGTATGCATGCAGCCTAAAGCTAGGTTTATATTATTTTAATACAGCGTATGCATGCAGCCTAAAGCTAGGTTTATATTATTATAATACAGCGTATGCATGCAGCCTAAAGCTAGGTTTATATTATTATAATACAGCGTATGCATGCAGCCTAAAGGTAGGTTTATATTATTATAATACAGTGTATGCATGCAGCCTAAAGCTAGGTTTATATTATTTTAATACAGCGTATGCATGCAGGCTAAAGCTAGGTTTATATTATTTAATACAGCGTATGCATGCAGCCTAAAGCTAGGTTTATATTATTATAATACAGCTTATGCATGCAGCCTAAAGCTAGGTTTATATTATTATAATACAGCGTATGCATGCAGCCTAAAGCTAGGTTTATATTATTTAATACAGCGTATGCATGCAGCCTAAAGCTAGGTTTATATTATTTTAATACAGCGTATGCATGCAGCCTAAAGCTAGGTTTATATTATTTAATACAGCGTATGCATGCAGCCTAAAGCTAGGTTTATATTATTTAATACAGCGTATGCATGCAGCCTAAAGCTAGGTTTATATTATTTAATACAGCGTATGCATGCAGCCTAAAGCTAGTTTTATATTATTATAATCCAGCGTATGCATGCAGCCTAAAGCTAGGTTTATATTATTATAATACAGCGTATGCATGCAGCCTAAAGCTAGGTTTATATTATTTTAATACAGCGTATGCATGCAGCCTAAAGCTAGGTTTATATTATTATAATACAGCGTATGCATGCAGCCTAAAGCTAGGTTTATATTATTATAATACAGCGTATGCATGCAGCCTAAAGCTAGGTTTATATTATTATAATACAGCGTATGCATGCAGCCTAAAGCTAGGTTTATATTATTATAATACAGCGTATGCATGCAGCCTAAAGCTAGTTTTATATTATTATAATACAGCGTATGCATGCAGCCTAAAGCTAGGTTTATAATATTTAATACAGCGTATGCATGCAGCCTAAAGGTAGTTTTATATTATTATAATACAGCGTATGCATGCAGCCTAAAGCTAGGTTTATATTATTTAATACAGTGTATGCATGCAGCCTAAAACTAGGTTTATATTATTATAATACAGCGTATGCATGCAGCCTAAAGCTAGGTTTATATTATTTAATACAGCGTATGCATGCAGCCTAAAGCTAGGTTTATATTATTATAATACAGCGTATGCATGCAGCCTAAAGCTAGGTTTATATTATTATAATACAGCGTATACATGCAGCCTAAAGCTAGGTTTATATTATTTAATACAGCGTATGCATGCAGCCTAAAGGTAGGTTTATATTATTATAATACAGCGTATGCATGCAGCCTAAAGCTAGGTTTATATTATTTAATACAGTGTATGCATGCAGCCTAAAGGTAGTTTTATATTATTTAATACAGCGTATGCATGCAGCCTAAAGCTAGGTTTATATTATTATAATACAGCGTATACATGCAGCCTAAAGCTAGGTTTATATTATTTAATACTGCGTATGCATGCAGCCTAAAGGTAGTTTTATATTATTTAATACAGCGTATGCATGCAGCCTAAAGCTAGGTTTATATTATTATAATACAGCGTATGCATGCAGCCTAAAGCTAGGTTTATATTATTTAATACCGCGTATGCATGCAGCCTAAAGCTAGGTTTATATTATTTTAATACAGCGTATGCATGCAGCCTAAAGCTAGGTTTATATTATTATAATACAGCGTATGCATGCAGCCTAAAGCTAGGTTTATATTATTTTAATACAGCGTATGCATGCAGCCTAAAGCTAGGTTTATATTATTATAATACAGCGTATGCATGCAGCCTAAAGCTAGGTTTATATTATTTAATACAGCGTATGCATGCAGCCTAAAGCTAGGTTTATATTATTTAATACAGCGTATGCATGCAGCCTAAAGCTATGTTTATATTATTTTAATACAGCGTATGCATGCAGCCTAAAGCTAGGTTTATATTATTTAATACAGCGTATGCATGCAGCATAAAGCTAGGTTTATATTATTTTAATACAGCGTATGCATGCAGCCTAAAGCTAGGTTTATATTATTTAATACAGCGTATGCATGCAGCCTAAAGCTAGGTTTATATTATTTAATACAGCGTATGCATGCAGCCTAAAGCTAGGTTTATATTATTTTAATACAGCGTATGCATGCAGCCTAAAGCTAGGTTTATATTGTTTAATACAGCGTATGCATGCAGCCTAAAGGTAGTTTTATATTATTTTAATACAGCGTATGCATGCAGCCTAAAGCTAGGTTTATATTGTTTAATACAGTGTATGCATGCAGCCTAAAGCTAGGTTTATATTATTATAATACAGCGTATGCATGCAGCCTAAAGGTAGGTTTATATTATTATAATACAGCGTATGCATGCAGCCTAAAGCTAGGTTTATATTATTTAATACAGCGTATGCATGCAGCCTAAAGCTAGGTTTATATTATTTTAATACAGCGTATGCATGCAGCCTAAAGGTAGGTTTATATTATTATAATACAGCGTATGCATGCAGCCTAAAGGTAGGTTTATATTATTTTAATACAGCGTATGCATGCAGCCTAAAGCTAGGTTTATATTATTTTAATACAGCGTATGCATGCAGCCTAAATCTAGGTTTATATTATTATAATACAGCGTATGCATGCAGCCTAAAGGTAGGTTTATATTATTATAATACAGCGTATACATGCAGCCTAAAGGTAGGTTTATATTATTATAATACAGCGTATGCATGCAGCCTAAAGGTAGGTTTATATTATTATAATACAGCGTATGCATGCAGCCTAAAGGTAGGTTTATATTATTATAATACAGCGTATGCATGCAGCCTAAAGCTAGGTTTATATTATTTTAATACAGCGTATGCATGCAGCCTAAAGCTAGGTTTATATTATTTAATACAGCGTATGCATGCAGCCTAAAGCTAGGTTTATATTATTTAATACAGCGTATGCATGCAGCCTAAAGCTAAGTTTATATTATTTAATACAGCGTATGCATGCAGCCTAAAGCTAGGTTTATATTATTTAATACAGTGTATGCATGCAGCCTAAAGCTAGGTTTATATTATTTAATACAGCGTATGCATGCAGCCTAAAGCTAGGTTTATATTGTTTAATACAGCGTATGCATGCAGCCTAAAGCTAGGTTTATATTATTATAATACAGCGTATGCATGCAGCCTAAAGCTAGGTTTATATTATTTAATACAGCGTATGCATGCAGCCTAAAGCTAGGTTTATAATATTTAATACAGCGTATGCATGCAGCCTAAAGCTAGGTTTATATTATTTAATACAGCGTATGCATGCAGCCTAAAGCTAGGTTTATATTATTATAATACAGCGTATGCATGCAGCCTAAAGCTAGGTTTATATTGTTTAATACAGTGTATGCATGCAGCCTAAAGCTAGGTTTATATTATTATAATACAGCGTATGCATGCAGCCTAAAGCTAGGTTTATATTATTATAATACAGCGTATGCATGCAGCCTAAAGCTAGGTTTATATTATTATAATACAGCGTATGCATGCAGCCTAAAGGTAGGTTTATATTATTATAATACAGTGTATGCATGCAGCCTAAAGCTAGGTTTATATTATTATAATACAGCGTATGCATGCAGCCTAAAGCTAGGTTTATATTATTATAATACAGCGTATGCATGCAGCCTAAAGCTAGGTTTATATTATTATAATACAGCGTATGCATGCAGCCTAAAGCTAGGTTTATATTATTATAATACAGCGTATGCATGCAGCCTAAAGCTAGGTTTATATTATTATAATACAGCGTATGCATGCAGCCTAAAGGTAGGTTTATATTATTATAATACAGCGTATGCATGCAGCCTAAAGCTAGGTTTATATTATTATAATACAGCGTATGCATGCAGCCTAAAGCTAGGTTTATATTATTATAATACAGCGTATGCATGCAGCCTAAAGGTAGGTTTATATTATTATAATACAGCGTATGCATGCAGCCTAAAGCTAGGTTTATATTATTTAATACTTGTGTATACTACATAGCCCCCTCAGAGAGATAGATACAATCAGAAGGGTAATAGTTGTTTTAAAGGGACACTAAACACAATTGTTTTCTTTTATGATTCAGATAGAGCATGTAATTTTAAGCAACTTTCTAATTTACTCCTATTATCAATTTAAATGTGGCTACATTTATCCACCATCAGCAAGTGCTACCCAGGATCTGAACCAAAAATGGGCCAGCACCTAAGCTTACATTCCTGCTTTTCAAATAAAGATAGCAAGAGAACAAAGAAAAATTGATAATAAATTAGAAAGTTGCTTAACATTGCTTGTCTATCTGAATCATAAAATAACATTTTTGGTTTTTATATCCTTTTAAGCATTAAAATATTAGTGGGAAAAGTCTGGATTTTGGAATATTAGATTTGGGATTTATACCTGAAATGATTTTTCCCATGTTTAATGTTCAATATTTTTCTTTTCCCAATACAAATCAATGTCTGAGGACGGGTGTATGCCCGAAAACATTATCATGTCTGTTATGCCGTAAAGTCGTTGTTTAAAAACCGGAGAGTGCCTTGTGTTATGGAGCTATTGCGCATATAGTTTGAGGAGCACCCTTTGAACTGTTTCATTATGTGAGTGCTGGGTCCGACCTGTGGATTATATATATATACAAATGGTACATTTAAAAGCATATATATTTTTTTCAATAAAATAATGTTTTCACTGGTTTTCAATAAACCATAAGAAGAGCAGAAGATGAGGAAATAAAACAGATGGTTTAAATAATAATAAGGACCTTCTTAAGTTCTGAATACCATTTTTCTTTTCACTTAAAGGGACATTGTACTCATATTTTTGTATTATATATATATTATTTTTTCTAAAATGAAAGCAATTCTTTTTTGCATAAAAAGGTTTAAATGTAAATTTAATCTAACAGGAAGTGTAGCTAAAAACTAGGCACAAATCAACAGGGAAAGTCACACTCTCAAACTTCTTAAAAAGTGTAAATTTTATTGGAAAAGGAATTAAAACAAGAGAAGAGCGTATCCATCTTACGCGTTTCACGCTCCAAACAAGCTCTTAATCATAGATAGCGTCACTAAAGAAAGATGTTGCTTTTACATTCATTATAAGCAGTGATTGACAAGATGGTAAATGACGACACAAGTATGCATATAAACACATGGTTAAAATCCTCAGAAAACAATCAAAATAAGTATTGTTTAAAAGCAACAATATTCAATAAATGAAAAGCGCTTATAATGCAAAATGCTTGATATAGCAAACCACATACGTACATCCCAACATCCTGAAAATAATAACAAACACAATCACTTTTTTGTAAATTTCCTTTTAAAGGACACTCACTAGAATGTTATAATGGATTAGTTATCCAATACTTAGTCTGCAATTGAAGTTGTATTTGAGAAAATCTCTTTTAAAGGGACATGAAACCCAAAATATATTTTTTCATTTTTCAGATAGAGAATACAATTTAAAAAAAGTTTACAATTTACTTCTATTATCAAATTTGCTTCATTCCCATGTTATTCTTTGTTGAATAGATATCTGGATAGGTAGCGTGCACATGCCTGAAGCACTACATGACCGGAAATAGAGCTCTTGCTAATGTATAACATTGTTGTAAAACTACTGCCATATATGCTGGAGAAACTGTGGACATAAAGGCACTCTTCTACACATATGGTGGAACTGCCAGACTATGCATCCATATTCGAAAACTATACACCAAATACTAGAAAAACTACTAAATTGTTCCATCTCCAAAACCCCATCGACCCTCCTGCTAAATGGCAGTATTTTGCTACCTTGTTAATTCCGTAGAACATTATATAGAATATTAGTCAATACAGCTAAGAAAATTATTCCCAGATACTGGAAAAAACACAACCACCACAGCCAAAAGAATGGATCAACCTAGTAACAAACACCTTGAAACTGGAGCGAATGGCATACACATATAAAGGGGAAAAGGACTTTTTTGCCCAAGTTGAATTCTACTGGGATGAGACACAAGCACACTCCCTATGCACCTAAAATTGATAGCACACACACGCTATAGCACATTTATATTCACCTCTGAAACCTCCAACAGACCATAATCCATGGGATCCATCCATCGCAAGCCTTATATCTCAGGTAGGAAACAAAGAGGTTTACGTTTACCTAAAATTAACCTTATGATATGTAATCCTCATGCGACCTCCAAAAACTCACTATGCAAGAGCATGCTATGATGGGTTCCCCTGAAACCTAAGTTAAGAACCAGCGGTCTTAAGACAGCTGCTCCTTAACTCGTCTGCCACCTCTGAGGTGACGGACAGCAATCATTCCGATTTGATACGGGCTAGCAGACAAAGGTATTCTATAGGAATACAGCAGTGGTACCAAGTCCTTCATAGGATTCTGGAAAGACAATTTCTACCTTGAGAACTGTGTATCTTGCTAAGAAGCTTACACTCATGGCTATATTACAAGTGGAGAGCTAAATAATTGCATCCGCAAACGGACAATTAATCAGCCATTACAAGCGAGCTTGTGGTAGCAATTAGCGCTTATAAGATTAACAAGAGATCAGATCTCTGGGTAATTTTATAAATGTGCCCCAAATACCCCCAAAATACAGTCTAGTGTATTTTATTAACAAATAAAGATAGCAGCATCTTTATCTGTACTATAATCGCATTAGTAATGCGTCCGTCGGCAGTTGCGGATGCATCCTCAGTTGGCAGTGTGAGGCAGGTGGATTCTTTCACCACCCTGCCATTTTCGGAATCCACTGGGATGCAGAGAAGGCAAACAGAGCATTACAACAACAAAAAAAAATGCCAGCAATAAGTATTTAAAAAAAAAAACTAACCGTCCGAAATAAGTAAAAAAAAAAAATAACCACCAGTACAAACTATTAAGAAAAAAAAAATACCCAATAAAATTATTAACCCCTAAATCCGCCAACCCCAACATAGCAAACTACCTAATTATCTATTAACCCCTAATCCGCCAACCCCCCATAACGCATTAAAACCTAATTTTACCAATTAGCTCCTAAACCGCCAACCCCCACAATGCAACAAAACTAGTTTAATGGCTAAGCCCCCTAACCTAACACCCCCTAAATTAACCCCTTAATTACATAAAAAAATACTACATTACATTTAAAATAAAAATAAAAAAAATTATATTACATTAAACTAAAATTACAGAAAATAAAAAAAGGCTAACACTGCAAAAATAATAAACAACACTATCCAAAATAAAAAATTAAACCTAATCCCTATGAAAATAAAAAAGCACCCCCCCCAAAAAAAAACCCCAATCTAAGAATAAACTACAATAGCCCTTAAAAAGGGCTTTTTGTAGGGCATTGCCCCTAAAGAAATCAGCTCTTTTACATTAAAAATAAACAAAGTTCCCCCTAACAGTAAACCCCTCCACCCACTAAACCCCCTAAAATAAAATAAAAAAACTAACACTAATAAACCAAAACTACCCATTGCCCCTAAAGGAGCATTTGTATGGGCATTGCCCTTAAAAGGGCATTCAGCTCTTTTTCACTACCCTTAAAAGGGCATTTAGCTCTTTTGCAAACTGCCCAATAAACTCTAATCTAAAAAAAAAAAAAAAACACCCAAAAAAAAAAACAACTAACACTAAAGCCCCAAATAGGTACTCACGGTTTCAGAAGTCCACCGGAGAAGGTCTTCTTCCAGGCAGGTCAATCATCTTCATCCACAGCGAAGGCGGCGCGGAGGTCCGGAGCAGTCTTCCTAGATATGGCGATCCTCGGCGGTGGTTATCTGTGGCGGCGGCGGCGGTGGTCCTCGGCAGCATGGAGGCTCCTCTTCATCCGATGTCCGTTGTATACTGAATATTGAATGCAAGGTACTGCAATCAATTTGGGGTACCTTGCATTCCTATTGCCTGAATTGTTTTAAAACAGCCAATAAGATTAAAGCTACTGAAATCCTATTGACTGTTCAAATCAGCCAATACGATTTCAGTAGCTCTCATCCTATTGGCTGATTTTGAAAATTTACAGCCAGTAGGAATGCAAGGTACCCCAATAAATATGGGGTACCTTGAATTCAATTTTCAGTGTGCGGCAGACGATCGCATGAAGAGGAACCTCCACACCTTTACCGAGGACCACCGCCGCCGATGACCACCGCCGAGGATCGCCACATCTGGGAAGACAGCTCCGGACATCCGCTCCGCGCCGTCTTTGCTCCACACACATCTGGGAAGACCGCAACATCTGGGAAGACCGATCCGGACCTCCGCTCCTCGCCGCATTCGCTGTGGATGAAGATGATGGACCTGCATGGACTTCCAAAGCTGTGAGTACCTATTTGAGGCTCCAGTGTTAGTTTTTGTTTTTTTTTGGGAGGGGGGGGTTGGTGGGTGGGGGATTTTACTGTTAGGGGGGACTTTATTTTTAATGTAAAAGAGCTGATTTCTTTAGGGCAATGCCCTACAAAAAGCCCTTTTAAGGGCTATTGGTAGTTTATTCTTAGATTGGGGTTTTTTTTGGGGGGGGTGGCTTTTTTATTTTCATAGGGATTAGGTTTAATTTTTTTATTTTGGATAGTGTTGTTTATTATTTTTTGCAGTGTTAGCCTTTTTTTATTTTCTGTAATTTTAGTTTAATGTAATATAATTTTTTTTATTTTTATTTTAAATGTAATGTAGTATTTTTTTATGTAATTAAGGGGTTAATTTAGGGGGTGTTAGGTTAGGGGGCTTAGCCATTAAACTAGTTTTGTTGCATTGTGGGGGTTGGCGGTTTAGGAGCTAATTGGTAAATTAGGTTTAATGCGTTATGGGGGGTTGGCGGATTAGGGGTTAATAGATATATTAGGTAGTTTGCTATGTTGGGGTTGGCGGATTTAGGGGTTAATAATTTTATTGGGTATTTTTTTTTTCTTTATAGTTTGTACTGGTGGTTATTTTTTTTTTTTACTTATTTCGGACGGTTAGTTTTTTTTTTTAAATACTTATTGCTGGCATTTTTTTTTGTTGTTGTAATGCTCTGTTTGCCTTCTCTGCATCCCAGTGGATTCCGAAAATGGCAGGGTGGTGAAAGAATCCACCTGCCTCACACTGCCAACTGAGGATGCATCCGCAACTGCCGACGGACGCATTACTAATGCGATTATAGTACAGATAAAGATGCTGCTATCTTTATTTGTTAATAAAATACACTAGACTGTATTTTGGGGGTATTTGGGGCACATTTATAAAATTACCCAGAGATCTGATCTCTTGTTAATCTTATAAGCGCTAATTGCTACCACAAGCTCGCTTGTAATGGCTGATTAATTGTCCGTTTGCGGATGCAATTATTTAGCTCTCCACTTGTAATATAGCCATGAGTGTAAGCTTCTTAGCAAGATACACAGTTCTCAAGGTAGAAATTGTCTTTCCAGAATCCTATGAAGGACTTGGTACCACTGCTGTATTCCTATAGAATACCTTTGTCTGCTAGCCCGTATCAAATCGGAATGATTGCTGTCCGTCACCTCAGAG
>NW_026512963.1:27500-49998 GCF_027579735.1 Bombina bombina | reverse complement strand
ATGTTTTATATATGTCGTATATGAACTAGCAGTGCCTTACTGTGTTAATCTGTCAAAATACGAGATGAGAGGCGTCTTTCAATGGCTTAGAAATCAGCCTTCCTTGGTTTAGCTTTCAACAAAGAATACCAGGAAAACAAAGCAAATTTGGTAATAAAAGTAAATTGGAAAGGTGTTTACAATTGCATGCCCTATCTGAATCATGAAATATTAGATTTCACTTTACTGTCCCTTTAAGCGCTTTTTGAGACTTTAAGTAAATAAAAATAAAGAAATAGAAATAAAAGTTGTGCACAGTACTGTGTATGTATATGTGTATATGTATGTATATATATATATACAGTATATATGTATGTGTGTATATATATATATATATATATATGTAAAATATATATATATGTATATATATATATATATATATATATTATATATATATATATACACACACACACAGAGAAATGCACTCACAGGAACGAACAACCAGCTCAATACCATTGTTAGCCTGTTCTATGGCGATTTACCACCTGGGTGCAACTTCTTTTAGCCCAGCAATGCTTTTCACAGAGTAGAACTTTCCTGTCTGATCCCGCCTATTACGGTCAGTCCAGCACCGAAATACCAGGCAATTCCTCTCTGAACAAGGAGCAAAGCAACCCCAGACGATCGTTTCGGCCTTCATTTTCATATATTCATATATATTCATGTGGGACCTGAGCACCTTGAGATTTTAATATAAAATGTTAAGTTATGTATAATGAAAAAACATTGCTATATAAGTTTATTATTTATTTTACCCCCTTTTCATGTAATTTAACGCTAAAAAAATTAAATTTACCCTGCTGATATGTCAAGGCTAACACTGCTACATATATTTTCCTATTTGGCTTAAACTTATAACAAATGCATAACAATGCACTCTATACTAACATTACAGCGGCGCCAGTCTGCAGACTAAAGCCCATATTTGTTTCTCCAGATAAGTCAAATGGTGGGAGAAGTTTAAGTTTAGAAAAACAGTTGCAGTAAAAAAGACGTTACTTTGGCTTTAAAACATTTAGAGCCAGATGTCAAGTGAAAGCGATATTTGCGCTCCACTCGAATGTGCGCTGGTATTACAAGTTATCAGGTTTGAAATAAAAAATATCATTTTGTTATTTTATAAATTAAAACAATAGATTTAATATTTAAAAGATTCAGATAGAGAATACAATTTAAAAAAGTTTCCAATTTTCTTCTATTATCAAATTTGCATCATTCTCAGATTATTCTTTCTTGAAGAGATATCTAGATATGTAGCATGCAGTGCTGCCATCTAGTGCTCTTGCTTATGAATAACATTATTGCAAAGCTTCTGTTATATATTGCTGCAGACACGTGCATTCTCCTGAGCTTACCGCCCTGCTTTTCAAGAAAGATAAACAAGAAAACAAAGTAAATCTCCATTTAAGATACAGGGGCATATTTAACAAATGTCTCTCCGACATGATCCGATCAGCTGATCATGTCCAACAGACATCGCTGAATGCGGAGAGCAATACGCTCTCCGCATTCAGCATTGCACCAGCAGCTCTTGTGAACTGGGGCAACGCTGCCCCCTGCAGATTCGCGGCCAATCGGCTGCTAGCAGGGGGTGTCAATTAACCCTGTTAGAAATAGAAGTGCATAGCACTGTTATATTCAATACAGCAATTGGCTGCATACTCTAATTACCTATTTATAACTGCCCCTAATTGGCCACAGCAGAGAAGGTAACCTAAGTTACAACATGGCAGCTCCCATTGTTTTATAGACATTAAAACGTTACACTTATTTTGTCAATGTTTAAAAAGCTATTGAAACTTTAAAAAATACATCTACATGTTATTCGCAGACTAATCTTTTCTTTGAATGCATCATTCCATCTAGCATTTATTTACGGCTAGATTTGGAGTTTTGTCGGTAACGACCCGAAAAACTAACGCCGGCTTTTTTCTGGCCGCACCATAAAAATAACTCTGGTATTGAGAGACCACATAAAGGCTGCGTTAGGCTCCAAAAAAGGAGCGTAGAGCATTTTTAACGCAGCTTCAACTCTCGATACCAGAGTTGCTTACGGACGCGGCCAGCCTCAAAAACGTGCTCGTGCACGATTCCCCCATAGGAAACAATGGGGCTGTTTGAGCTGAAAAAAACCCAAACACCTGCAAAAAAGCCGCGTTCAGCTCCTAACGCAGCCCCATTGTTTGCTATGCGGTAACCCTTCCTACTTCTGCACTTAACACTCTAACATGTACCCCGAGTCTAAACACCCCTAACCTTACACTTATTAACCCCTAATCTGCCGCCCCCGCTATCGCTGACCCCTGCATATTATTATTAACCCCTAATCTGCCGCTCCGTAAACCGCCGCTACTTACATTATCCTTATGTACCCCTAATCTGCTGCCCTAACATCGCCGACCCCTATATTATATTTATTAACCCCTAATCTGCCTCCCACAACGTCACCTCCACCTGCCTACACTTATTAACCCCTAATCTGCCGAGCGGACCGCACCGCTATTATAATAAAGTTATTAACCCCTAATCCGCCTCACTAACCCTATAATAAATAGTATTAACCCCGAATCTGCCCTCCCTAACATCGCCGACACCTAACTTCAAACATTAACCCCTAATCTGCCGACTGGAGCTCACCGCTATTCTAATAAATGTATTAACCCCTAAAGCTAAGTCTAACCCTAACACTAACCCCCCTAACTTAAATATAATTTAAATCTAACAAAATTAATTAACTCTTATTAAATAAATTATTCCTATTTAAAGCTAAATACTTACCTGTAAAATAAATCATAATATAGCTACAATATAAATTATAATTATATTATAGCTATTTTAGGATTTATATTTATTTTACAGGTAACTTTGTATTTATTTTAACCAGGTACAATAGCTATTAAATAGTTAAGAACTATTTAATAGCTAAAATAGTTAAAATAATTACAAATTTACCTGTAAAATAAATCCTAACCTAAGTTACAATTAAACCTAACACTAGACTATCAATAAATTAATTAAATAAACTACCTACAATTACCTACAATTAACCTAACACTACACTATCAATAAATTAATTAAATACAATTGCTACAAATAAATACAATTAAATAAACTAGCTAAAGTACAAAAAATAAAAAAGAACTAAGTTACAAAAAATTAAAAAATATTTACAAACATAAGAAAAATATTACAACAATTTTAAACTAATTACACCTACTCTAAGCCCCCTAATAAAATAACAAAGCCCCCCAAAATAAAAAAATGTCCTACCCTATTCTAAATTACTAAAGTTAAAAGCTCTTTTACCTTAACAGCCCTGAACAGGGCCCTTTGCGGGGCATGCCCCAAGAAATACAGCTCTTTTGCCTGTAAAAAAAAAATACAATACTCAAGCCCCCCAACATTACAACCCACCACCCACATACCCCTAATCTAACCCAAACCCCCCTTAAATAAACCTAACACTAAGCCCCTGAAGATCATCCTACCTTGTCTTCACCTCACCGGGTATCACACCGATCAGTCCAGAAGAGCTCCTCCGATGTCCTGATCCAAGCCCAAGCGGGGGGCTGAAGAGGTCCATGATCCGGCTGAAGTATTCATCCAAGCGGGGCAGAAGAGGTCTTCCATCCGATTGAAGTCTTCATCCAAGCGGCATCCATCCGGAGCGAAGCGGCAGCATCCTGAAGACCTCCACCGCGGAACATCCATCTTGGCCGACGACTGAACGACGAATGACGGTTCCTTTAAATGACGTCATCCAAGATGGCGTCCCTCGAATTCCGATTGGCTGATAGGATTCTATCAGCCAATCGGAATTAAGGTAGGAATATTCTGATTGGCTGATGGAATCAGCCAATCAGAATCAAGTTCAATCCGATTGGCTGATCCAATCAGCCAATCAGATTGAGCTTGCATTCTATTGGCTGATCGGAACAGCCAATAGAATGTGAGCTCAATCTGATTGGCTGATCGGATCAGCCAATCGGATTGAACTTGATTCTGATTGGCTGATTCCATCAACCAATCAGAATATTCCTACCTTAATTCCGATTGGCTGATAGAATCCTATCAGCCAATCGGAATTCGAGGGACGCCATCTTGGATGACGTCATTTAAAGGAACCGTCATTCGTCGTTCAGTCGTCGGCCAGGATGGATGTTCCGTGGTGGAGGTCTTCAGGATGCTGCCGCTTCGCTCCGGATGGATGCCGCTTGGATGAAGACTTCAATCGGATGGAAGACCTCTTCTGCCCCGCTTGGATGAAGACTTCAGCCGGATCATGGACCTCTTCAGCCCCCCGCTTGGGCTTGGATCAGGACATCGGAGGAGCTCTTCTGGACGGATCGGTGTGATACCCGGTGAGGTGAAGACAAGGTAGGATGATCTTCAGGGGCTTAGTGTTAGGTTTATTTAAGGGGGGTTTGGGTTAGATTAGGGGTATGTGGGTTGTAATGTTGGGGGGCTTGGGTATTGTATTTTTTTTTTTACAGGCAAAAGAGCTGTATTTCTTGGGGCATGCCCCGCAAAGGGCCCTGTTCAGGGCTGGTAAGGTAAAAGAGCTTTGAACTTTAGTAATTTAGAATAGGGTAGGGCATTTTTTTTATTTTGGGGGGCTTTGTTATTTTATTAGGGGGCTTAGAGTAGGTGTAATTAGTTTAAAATTGTTGTAATATTTTTCTTATGTTTGTAAATATTTTTTTATTTTTTGTAACTTAGTTCTTTTTTATTTTTTGTACTTTAGCTAGTTTATTTAATTGTATTTATTTGTAGCAATTGTATTTAATTAATTTATTGATAGTGTAGTGTTAGGTTAATTGTAGGTAATTGTAGGTAGTTTATTTAATTAATTTATTGATAGTCTAGTGTTAGGTTTAATTGTAACTTAGGTTAGGATTTCTTTTACAGGTAAATTTGTAATTATTTTAACTATTTTAGCTATTAAATAGTTCTTAACTATTTAATAGCTATTGTACCTGGTTAAAATAAATAAAAAGTTGCCTGTAAAATAAATATTAATCCTAAAATAGCTACAATATAATTATAATTTATATTGTAGCTATATTAGGATTTATTTTACAGGTAAGTATTTAGCTTTAAATAGGAATAATTAATTTAATAAGAGTTAATTAATTTCGTTAGATTTAAATTATATTTAACTTAGGGGGGTGTTAGTGTTAGGGTTAGACTTAGCTTTAGGGGTTAATACATTTATTAGAATAGCGGTGAGCTCCGGTCGGCAGATTAGGGGTTAATAATTGAAGTTAGGTGTCGGCGATGTTAGGGAGGGCAGATTAGGGGTTAATACTATTTATTATAGGGTTAATGAGGCGGATTAGGGGTTAATAACTTTATTATAGTAGCGCTCAGGTCCGGTTGGCAGATTAGGGGTTAATAAGTGTAGGCAGGTGGAGGCGACGTTGAGGGGGGCAGATTAGGGGTTAATAAATATAATATAGGGGTCGGCGGTGTTAGCGGCAGCAGATTAGGGGTACATAAGGATAACGTAGGTGGCGGCGCTTTGCGGTCGGCAGATTAGGGGTTAATAAGTGTAGGTAGGTGGAGGCGACGTTGTGGGGGGCAGGTTAGGGGTTAATAAATATAATACAGGGGTCGGCGGTGTTAGGGGCAGCAGATTAGGGGTACATAAGGATAACGTAGGTGGCGGTCGGCAGATTAGGGGTTAAAAAAATTATTCGAGTGTCGGCGATGTGGGGGGACCTCGGTTTAGGGGTACATAGATAGTTTATGGGTGTTAGTGTACTTTAGAGTACAGTAGTTAAGAGCTTTATAAACCGGCGTTAGCCCAGAAAGCTCTTAACTACTGACTTTTTTCCTGCGGCTGGAGTTTTGTCGTTAGATGTCTAACGCTCACTTCAGAAACGACTCTAAATACCGGAGTTAGAAAGATCCCATTAAAAAGATAGGATACGCAATTGACGTAAGGGGATCTGCGGTATGGAAAAGTCGCGGATGAAAAGTGAGCGTTAGACCCTATTTTGAGTGACTCCAAATACCGGCGGTACCCTAAAACCAGCGTTAGGAGCCTCTAACGCTGGTTTTCACGGCTAACGCCAAACTCCAAATCTAGGTCTTAGTGTTTAATGTCCCTTTAAGTTAACAATGGATCATGCTTTAACTTCTTATATTTCTGACACAAATTAGTATGGACTAAAGAAAATTCTCTGATTTGTTAGTGCATTTTCTTGCTGTACTATTGCTTGCATATAACGGTTTTTAATAGAAAAAAAATGTGTTTTCTTTGTTATTCATTTGCAAAAACAAATGAACTAATTATAACTAATTTCCTATGATGTTTGTTCATTCATTCAGTCACTTATTCATTCATCATTTGTTCATTTTGTTTCTTCATTTTACAGGTAGGTTTGCAGACGAAAACACATTTTTGCATATACAATATCTAGGGGTCAATCACAATCTTGTAGAATAGTTTATCAAATGATATATCTACAACCCCCCCTATAAATGTTAACCCCTTTGGCCAAACAGACGTATCATTATGTCACAAAAAATAGTTCTTAAGGACCCTAGTGACATAATGATACATCCGTCCATTTTTAGCCATAGGGGATCCCCGCATTCCCTCACCCGCACCCACAGCCCTAGAACTTGCCTCACAACTAAGGCAGTGTGTCTGGTGTAACTCACAGCATGGGGCGGTCATGTGATCGATGTGATAGCGAATCACAGCAATTACATGGTTACTGTACAAAACAGTAACAGTAAGGGTGGGTGACCTAGTGGCAGAGGGGGGAAGGAGGAGGATGGAGGGGCAGGAACAGGATGGCGGGAAAGGAGGATGATGGAGAGGCGGGATCCTAAGCTAAAAGAAAACATTTGGAAGGGAGAGGGAGGGATGGGACGATACACTACAAAAAAAATGTAAAATCAAATGGTGGGGGTGGCTATTACATTATCACGGGGAGGTGGGAAAGTTTTGACCACTATGCTACAGCAAAAAAAATATGAAAAACTAAAAAACTTTAGACAGCTGCCAGTACTTAAGATGGCCGCCCATGGGGGAGGGTTAGAGCACTGTTCGAAAGGGATCAGGGAGATGGGAGGGTTGAGGAGAGATCATTACACTGCAGACAAAAATAAAAAAATAAGAAAAATAATTTAAAAAAGCCCTAAACTGCACTAATTAGCCCCTTCACTGCCTGTAATTTCAGAAGTGTGGTCCTTGTAATTGCCAAAAACTTTCAAAGCCATGCATGTCTGCTATTTCTGAACAATGGTGGATCCCAGAGAACCTTTTGCAACCATTAGTCTTATAACTACAGTAGTGTGTGTAAATCATTTTAGTGAGAAACCCAAAGTTTGTGAAAAAGTTAATGATTTATTTTTATATGATCGTGTGTTTGACTCCAGTAAAGAGGTTATTTAAATTCACTACTGATGAGCCAATGACAAGAGGCATGTAGTGTATATTTACCCATCAACATATAGCTACTAGTAGTGCATTGCTGCTCCTGATCCTAGCTAGGTAGGCTTTTCAACAATGGATAACAAGCGAACAAAGTCAATTTGAAAATAGAAGTAAATTGAAAGTCTCATCAAAGTTTAGACTTTCCTTTCGTTTGGATCTTTATTGACTTGAACTGTTTATACCAATAGTGATGTCACAATTTATACATCAACTGGAGCAAACAGAGTGAGCTTCTAATATGGATTCCCTAACATGAGACTCAAACTGTGCATACAATAGAGAAAATGTGTACAAGAGTTGCAGGGGAGGGAAGAGAGTGATAAATATAGCTCTGGTAATCAGGCGACCAATCCAATACAAGATAATACATTTAGGGCCAGATTACAAGTAAAGTACTAATTTATTGCGCCCATGCAAATGGGAAAATTTGCCCGTTTGGAGGCGCGTGATAAATAACCAGCCATTACAAGTGGCTGGTTATTGCTACCGCAAGCTCGCAGTAGCAATTAGCATTTAAAAAATTAACCAGAGGTCAGGTTAATTTTTTAAATGTGTCCCAATTTCCCCCACAATACAGTGTGTCGTGCTTTTTTAAAAATACAAAAATATTAGCATTTTTCATTAAAAAAATAAATAACTAGGCAGTTTTTGGGGGCTAAAGTTGGAGTGCCTTTACATTGCGGTCTATGGGAACAGTGTGTTCTCAGTTGATATATATGTATATGCTTCTGTACATATATATTTATGTGTTAATATGTGTACATGCCCGACTCCTTTTGCTGCCATAGTTCTCATGCCTATAGAAGCGCACTCACATGAGCGCAATGCTTCCATGCAATGCGAACGTGAGCTCGCGTTCGCATTGCACCTCACTTGTAATACCAGCTCAGATTAGCGTGCACTGGTATTACTAAGTTGAGCGCAAATATCGCTTTGGCATAAGCGATATGTAGCGCTCAGCTTGTTATTTAGCCGTTATAGACATATTTATGTGACATTTAGATGCTTACCTATCCACAAACACCAAATTTACCTTATAGATAACAATGAGTATGATTAAGGGTGAATAACCCGAAACGTTGCTTGTTTTCTTTTTGTGTGCCTTGCTGTAAGATGCTTCAATAAAGACAAGTTTTCTTCAAAAGAAAAAGGTGCTGTGGATATTGCAGTTTATAGATAACAATAGTAATGAAAAAAATGCTGTGTAGAATAAATATTTTATTTGTAAATAACTAAAGGGTAAGATTTTTGATGAAATAGTGTTCGCTTTGTATTTTGGGCTAAATCAGTGGAGGCTCCTCCATTTAAGCACACTCGCACGTGCCCCCCCCCAGCAGCCCAGAGAAGAAAGAAAAAAAAAACAAAAGAAAAAATATATAATTTTTCCAATAGCCCCCTACTGGAAAAATTATATTTTTTTTGACCCCCAGAAAACAATAAAATCCAAACAGTTTTTTAATAATGTTAATTTTTTTTTTATTTTTCTTATTATTACACAGTAGACAGTACAACCGCATGTGCGGTAGCTAAACTATGGCAGTGTGTCTATGCGCATACTAAATTTGCCTGCTGCGCAGCTCCCAGCCTCCCCATCCCCATACTCTGCTGATCGCACACTTCAGCCTGTGTGAGCTGTGGAAGGTGTTACGGAGAGAGACAGGCAGCAGCCAGTGACAGAGAAGAGCGTCATCACTCACAGTCACGTGATGACGCTTGACAAGCTCCTCCCAGCTCAACGGCGCGAAATCTCATTGCGGAGATAGTCATTGAGCTGAGAGGAGCTCAGTGAGAGGCATTTGTCCAGCCTGGCCCGGGGAGAGAACAGTCAGTGAGGGGGGCAGCAGCAGCACAGGGAGGGTAAGTGCTAGCAAGGCTCAGATTTCAGGGAAAAACTAGTGCTACCATACAGTACAGCATGCTGCTTACTTTTAATCTGTCTGTTCTGAATACTTTCTCTCTCCCCTTGTCCTAGAAACACAGATCTGGAATTAAAGGTAAAGAAAAAAAAAGAAACTGCTTGTTGAACTGATTACAGTGCTCCAGCCCTCATGATATTGCTGCAGTAAACAGTTCAACAAGCAGTTTCTTTTTTTTTTCTTTACCTTTAATTGCAGATCTGTGTTTCTATGGCAAGGGGAGAGAGAAAGTATTCAGAACAGACAGATGGAAAGTAAGCAGCATGCTGTTGTTTAATACATACACTGTCTGACACTAAAGTAGCCAGCCATAGCAAGCCACTATCCTGACACCCAGAGACAAACAGAATACATTTTTTAATAATGTTTAATACATATACTGTCTGCTTGTCTCTGGGTGTCAGGATAGTGGCTTGCTATGATGGGTGGCTACTTTAGTGTCAGACAGTGTGTGTATTAAACATTATTAAAAAGTGTATTCTGCTTGTTTCTGGGTGTATATATATACTGGGTACAAGAGTCCTGTCACTGGGGCAGTATAAGTACTTTATAAATATAAATAAATATATAAATATATATATATATATATATATATATATATGTCCTTATACTGCCCCAGTAACAGGACTCTTGTACCCAGTATATATATATATATATATATATATATATATATATATATATATATATATATATAGTAACTGCAGGGTGTATGTGGTGCTCTTGTCTTTCAGGTTAGTTGTGTACATACAAACACAGTAATACACATAACACACTGCCCTCACCTTGTACAAGAATGTGTTAAGGTAACTGGCATAGTGTGTGTGTTTATGTATGTGTATATATATATATATATATATATATATACATATACACACAATAAAATGGGTGGAGCCATCTGAGGGGCGGGGCTAGTGCTCCCCCACCTTCAAAAGTAAGCAGCCGCCACTGGGCTAAATAAGAATACACTTGACCCCCATACTAGGCACTTGCATTCCGCTTAAATAAATGCATGACACCAGAAGGTGGGGTTATAAATGCTGCAGCTTGTTTTATTGAACACCATAAATAATATATCAATAACATAACCAAATAGTCAGTTAATCATATCCATAAAACCACGGGGTGCTTGCCCATCCACCACACGTGCCGTTCCTACCACTAAGAAGGGCACGCCCCACTGTATAAAATTCTCCCCTGCCAATGAAACAGGAGGTACCAACAATCCACTCTGATCAAAACCACCACAAAATAGGCAAACACCCCCCGCCACCCCCAAGCTGCGAAATACTGCTCCAACCACATAGAAAAAAGGGGAGGGAGGGAGGGAGCTTCTCCTTGCACGTTCTGGTTGCCATTTGATGCTCCCGGTCATCCTCCTGATTATTTTATTTTTTTGAACTTTTCTTTGAGAATGCAAACTGCATCTTCAAAGTAATTTTCCTTGGTAAAATTTATTTTTTATCTCTGAAATTGACCATATGGAAAGTTCTTAATCCACCTGTGGTGGTGGTTGCTAGTTGCATGCAGATAACCATTAGTGTCTGTTGGTTTCGTATAGTTTTTTGTGTGGATTAGATTGTTTTCAATGTATATGGTGATATACAGAAAATTTATATTAGCTTTATCCAATTCTTGTGTAAATTTTAGGTTTAAGATGTTATTATTTAGGAATTATATAAACTCAATTAGATTATTTTCTGTGCACATTGTCTATAAATCTTTTCCATAATACAATTCTGGAATTCACTTTCCTGGCAAATTTTGTTCCCATGGCGGTGCCCCATTTTTGTAGGAATATATTTTACCATTAAATTCAAAATAATTTCTAGTCAGCACAAACCTAATGCATTTTTCTATGAATGTGATTTGGTCCTTCCTAATGATAGTGTATTTTTACATGGTTTTTAATCCCTCATGTGGGATTGAAGTGTATAGAGCAGAAGCATCTAATGTTACTAGTTAATATGTCAGTTCCCAAGTTATGATATCCAAGATAGAGAGCAAGTATAGTGTATCTCTCAAATAGGATTTCAAATTTTCTACTTTTGGTTGAAGGACGCTATCTTCATAGAAATTTCTATTCATCTTCATTTAGTACATTGTTTCCCCTGGCAAGTTATGGTATTCCATAGTAAATTTGATGGTGTGGTCTAGTTTTAAAATGTCATATGTGTTGTTATCAGAGAGTAATTTATCTGCTTCTTTCAGGTAATCCACTCAATCTTGGATGACAATTGCCCTTCCCTTATCAGCTTCCCACCATCAATGTTATTATTGAATACCATAATTTGCTCAAAACTGCGTGTCAAACTTATTGATTGGGTGCATGAGAACAAGCTTTCTGGATACCCAAGAATCAAATACATTCTAGAGAGATTAAAAAGATATGTATGGGGGGCGATGCTACAATACTAAGAAATATGTTGCATCCTGTTCAGCCTACAACTCCAACATAACTTCCAGACAACCTCCTGAAGGTTTCCTTCACCCTTTGCCTACTCTTCATCAAACATTGACCCATCTAGTGATGGATTTCATTACTGATTTACCTCCTTCTGATGGAAATACCCCTATATGGTTTGTTATTGATCGATCCTCCCATATGGCTCACTTCATTCCCTTACCTGTATGGCCAACTGCACAGAAACTATCCAATCTCTTTATCCAACATGTTCTTTCGCCATCATGGTCTGATATTGTTTCCTACAAGGAAACTCAATTTGTGGTGATTTTTTGGAGAGTCTTCTGTATACAGCTGGAAATAACTATTTCATTATCCACAGCCTTCCATCCCCAGACTAATGGTTTAACTGAACACACCAACCAGTCATTAGAGACTTATTTACGACATTATGTTAATGCTCATCAGGACAACTGTTCCTCTTTGTTGCCTCTGGCTGAATTAGCTCTCAATATGCAATGGAATGCTTCCCTTAAGACTACATCCTCTCAAGCAACCCTGGGTTATCTGTCTCCAATCTTTCCTCTGGTGATTCCAGATTGTGAGGTTTTAAATGCCTCTCAGATTGTACACTCTCTTCTTAGACACTGGTGACATATTTGTCTAGTTTTACTCTGGTGTCTTTCTAATGCTAAATCCTTCGCTGATCAATCAGTACCATTCCGTATCTTGCGTAAGGTTGGTCCTGTTTCATTCAAAATAGCCATACCTTCTACCTTTCATGTGCACCCTGTCTTTCATCCAGTCATTTTCTGGTATACTGCTTTCTAGTATTTATCTTTTTGCTCAGTCATCATTCTCCTGGGTCCTAACACTATTGCCCCAAAGATATTTCTTTATCACTCCACTTGATGCGGGGATAAAAAGACTACTGGCCAAAGTTGGTTTGATAGAGAACTATCTGAAGGGTCTAACACCTGGAAAGCATTCAAAACCCTTGAGAGAGAGGATTCTACATTCGTCAGGGTCAGGAGCACATCATCTGCATGCATGGCCAATTTGTATTCTGAATCATCAATTTGTATCCCTGAAATTTGTGGGTCATTACATATTTTATGGGCGAGTGTCTCGATTGATAATGCAAAAAGTATCAGGAAAGGGGACAACCATGTCTAGTACCATTACAAATTTGAAATTTATCTGAAAGTAGTCCGTTTACCTTAACCATCGCTGGTTTAAAATCATATAATGTAAAAATTGTATTAATAAATTTGTCACTGAATTTCATTTGTGCCAATTTTGTTCTGAGTAATAACCAGTTTATCAAAGGCCTTTTTTTGCATCTGTAGAGACTAATATTGCTGGAATCTGGTTATGTTGTGTGTAGGAGTTAAGCTGCAACACTTTGAGAGTGTTGTCATGGGCCTCCCTCCCTGGTATAAATCCAACCTGGCCTGGGTTTACAAATTTTGGTAAAAATCTGTTTATCCTGTTGGCTAGAAATTTGGCAAAAATGTTTACATCCGCATTTAGCAGGAATATCGGGTGAACATTTTCTGGCCTGTTGGGAGATTTTCCTGGTTTAGGAAGCACGGTGATGTGTGCTTCCAGCATATTTGATGGAACCTTCCTTTATCCAGAATTGAATTGAATAATATTGAAAGTTGGGGAATCACCTGAGTGGCAACTGTCTTATAATACTTAATGCTTAATTAGCCTGGCCCTGGGCTTTTTCTATTCAGTATGTTCCTAATTGCTTCAGAGATCTCTTCATTAGATATTGGGGAGTCCAGGTATTCTGAATCCTCAGGCATCAATGATGGCAGCTTGAGGTCTGTACTCTGTGAAGTATTGTTCCAGACCTTATGTATCAGTTTTCGGGGCTATTTGATTGGGCTGTGTATTGGGGTTGTTTTTGAGGTTGCATAATGTAGAATAGTAGCTTCTGAAAGCTTCTGCTATAGCTACACTACCTTTAGATGTTTTCCCATTTTTCCCAATCGTAACAGATGAGAGTTATGATTTTCTCTAGCCTGTGTTAGGGATTGTAGCACAAGGGCTGATTTGATGGGGAAATGGCTTTAGTAAAGTCACTTTATCTACTAAAGCCCTGAAGTTAGCGCATATGAGTCTTTTGTTCACATGCTACCTTTTTACTTTCAACTTTTAATACATGCACTAATGCGGCTGTGCAAATTTTTTAATTTGAGCTCAGTTAGCGCTCAAATGGAAAAAAAATAATTAGTGTGCCTTTTGTAATCTGTCCACTATGGGGGACGTCAAGAATTCCTGGGATAAGTATAAGGCTATCCTACAAACTAGATACAAACTAGATAAAATGACACTTTTTGGAAATTTTGTGAAGACTTTTTTGGTCTATCTTCCATACAAAGGGCCAGATTATGAGTGGCGAGCGAACAGTTGCATGCAAGCGATATCAGGTTTATTGCGGATGTTTGTGCACATCAGAGATAGCATGCATATTATGAGTTAAAAGTAAAAAGATGTTCGCCCGAGCGATGCGGTAACTAGCTCTTCCAGTTTTGCTTTTAATCTTAGCTGAGAGCTTGTAAGCGGGTGCTGGACTTTCTCTGTATGTTGTATTAATTTATTTTGTAATTTTCCCTATGGGCCTTGCACCCAGGCTTGTCTGGGGTTTAACTCTTCCAGTTTTACTTTTAATCTTAGCTGAGAGCATGTAAGTGAGTAAAATATATTATCGATCACACCAACTCAAGAAAATACCCAAATTAGTAATATTAGATTGGAGAGCCTGGGATAACCAAAAGTATATGTATCCCAGGGTGCTCAGGGGACATCAGTAATTTGAATAAAAAATCAAAAGAAAAGAAATTTATATAAAATAGAAAAAGACTGAAAAAAGGGGGTGCAAGGATTCCATAGCCAGCACTCTCCATGCAAAAACTGTATAGTCTACAGAAAATCAACATGTAGTGGATGGTCTGAGTCTGCATAGGTCAAGGAAATTGAATGCATTAAGTTGAAAAAATACAAATCTTTATTGATTACTTACATCTAAAAAATGTTCTATATGTGTAACACACCTTAAAGGGACACTCAATCAAAATTAAACTTTCATTATTCAGATAGAGCATGACATTTTAAACAACTTTCCAATTTACTTCCATTAACAAAATGTGCAAATTATTTTTATATTTAAACTTTTTGAGTCACCAGCTCCTACTGAGCATGTGCAAGAATAAGTGTGTATGCATTTGTGAATGACTGATGGCTGTCACATGGTACGTGTATGCATTTGTGATTGGCTGATGGCTGTCACATGATACAGGGGAAGTGGAAAAAGGCATAACTTTTAAAATTGTCAGAAAAAAAATCTACTCATTTGAAGTTCAGACTAAGTGCTATTGCATTGTCTTGTTATCTTGCATTTGTTGATTATTCAAATCTACTGTGTTGACTGGTCCTTTAAATATATTAAAAGACACCTATGGCCATGGTGATTAAGGACCCCAGATAAATAGACGTCTATGTGGCTAGAATATAGAATATAGACAATATCAATATAATATTTCAAAATATTGCCATATAGCTATGTAATCTGAAAGTGCAAATCTAATCATAAAGTTAGTACATCATATTGCACAATAATAGGTGAATCAGTGGTAAACAGACATTAAAATTAAGTCCGTAGAATCACACTATTAATATAGCACTTCTCAAAATCAGCATTTATAACGTAGACATCAAGGAAATGCAGTCCATATGATGTTAAGCAGGTAGTTGCTGTGATGACAAGTCTTATGGTAGCATTTAACCCCAAGAGGTATTAAGTGTTAGCATTGCTCAGAGTCATACAGTCAGCAAACATATAGCAATAAGAGGAAGCAGTTGGGAAAAAAAGCATCCAATTCATGCAGGTTAATAGCAATCAGGCGTAGCAGTCAGTTAAACCAGAAATGCAATCTGGTGATAGTCCCTTCCAGGAATTTAAACCCTTATTCTGGGAGGTCCAGGTAGAGTAGTTCCTCCTCTCTGTCTGTCTATTATGGTGGTATAGTAATTTAAGGTGGTAACTTGAGAAGAAGATGAGGATGTCTTGAGGAATGGGTTAACATAATCACCCACAAACAAAATGAACAAAATCCCTACCATCAAAAACTTAAACCTCTTTGCTCGACAGATAGTTTTGCAGAAACTTCACACAGGGAAAACCAATCAACAAACACTAGATATGAGAGATAAACAACTTCTAGATAATTTGAATCAGACAATATGCAACAACAATAAAGGGAACTACAAGAGCAAGAAAGCGAACAACAAGAGCAAGTTAGTGATCACATTGGGTTCACACCCCTTAAAATGAAATCCAAATACATGCCTCCCTTGTCTATGGCAGGATCAGTAAATACAACAAGTGAGGATAGTTAACAGCGCTTATAAGATACCTATATAAAGCCAACAAAAAAATAAAAATGTTGTGTTCTAAACATAATATTATACAAATATTCTAATGCATCTATAAGAAAAGGTATGTGCAATAATCAGGCTCTAAACATGTTCCTTTAAAACATTTAAAAAAAAAAATCATAAGACATACGTGTGTATAAAATGGGAAATAGACACACTGGAAAGCAGAGCTTGAGAAAGGCTTGTAGCCGAAACGCATTGCTCTGTTTGTGGCCATTAAGGCTTCCATAGTTTAACCGCATTGAATCCAGGAGGCAGACTTGTCAAGCAAAGTACTACTTGAATCCAGAAGGGATCTGTTACAAAAGTTACAATACAAATTAAAGACAAAACGGAAAGGACGGAAAGAAAAAGAGATTAAATTGGATCATCCCTGTTTCACTTTCAGTGTAAGTAAAAATGTGCACCTTTAAGTGAATTACTTTTCCATACTTTGACAAGGATCTCTTGTCTCATCCTATCATTCACAGGATCATTGGATTTACCCTTTCCTACTTGGAATAATCTGATGAACTCAGTTCCTGCATGAACTTTTAACATTTTATTTTACTTATGTATATTTGATGCACTGTTTTTATTTGTGTAATTTTTTTGTGTCATTGGTATATTGTGTTTATAACGCAATATTTTTATTGCATATGCTTTTATATTAAATATACTCCCCACATTTGATACTACACATTTGTAGTTTTTATAAGGTTGCCTGCTATAAGGGTAACACTATCGATAGCCTGATACCACATACTGTATATATTATATATTTAGCTCTAGTAGTGCCACACCACAGATATATTTCTAGGATCAGTAAATTGCTTTGTTAAACTAGTTGAAAATGATATAGCCAAACTAGACATACATACTGGCTATACTATCTTTGTAGCAATAGACGTGGAATCATTGTATTCCTCAATTCCAAATAATTTAGGAATGGACAGGATCAAAATATAGGTCACATACTGATTTTGTGCTGGGAATGCTTGATTTTGTCCTAAATATAAACTATTTTATGTTTGATGGGAAACATTACCACCAAACTCTAGGGACCGCCATGGGGGCCAGTTGTGCTCCCACATATACATGCCTATACTTGGGAAAGTGGGAGGCAAATTATGTGCTAGATATTGTTTCACAGTATGAAGATAAGATTTAATTGTGGGTACGCTACATCGACGATGTCTTGGTCTTATGGAATGGAACAGAAAAAGAGCTGAGAGATCTAATTGAAATGTTGAATCAAAATGATTTAAATCTCAAATTTAGATACATTTATAGTAGAACAAAAATCACTTTCCTGGACCTGGAAATTACAACTAAAATTGGTACGATACAAACTGAAGTATATAGAAAGGAGACTTCAGCTAACACTATTCTAAAGGCTGATAGCACTATTCCGGCCCAGCATACCAGTAATAAATGGCATTCCATACGGCCAATACTTGCGGTGTAAGCGCAATTGCTCTACATCTGAATCCTTTAAAGTCCATGCAGATGACCTGAGAGTGAGATTAACCAAGAGAGGGTACTCTAATAGAGCTTAAAACAAAGTTTACAGAAAACATGTAAAAATTCAAGAGATGAGACACTACAGGTATATGGTACAAATAAACAACTGAAAAGAAACAAAAGTAACAGTAAAACCGAAGTAATTAGATTCATCACTACCTTTAATAACAAATGGCAGGACCTTAGAGCAATTTTTCAGAAACATTGGGAAGTACTGTGTACTGACCCACTTGTTAGAGAAATTGTAGGGCAAGGACCCAAAATGACCTAAAGAAGGTCACCAAATCTAAGAGACAGACTGGTCCATAACCACTTACGCCACTTAAGACAAACAAAACATGAAGGCACATGGCTTGCAAGTTATAAACAGAAAGATGGAAATGTCCCATGTGGGAGATGTAGCATATGTAAAAATATGCAAAAAGGGGACACAGTTTTGGACTTACATAACAACAAACATAAAATAAGGGGACATATCACATGCCACAGCAAAGGGGTAGTATATATGATTTCATGCTCATTCCCCATTTTTTTATATAGGGAAAACCTACAGGAACTAAGAGAGAGAGTGAGAGAGAGTGAAGGAACACAAACAAGATATTAAAAATAAAAATCTTAAGGATAGCAGTATAGCAAGACATTTCTTTAGTTGTCATGAGAGTTCTGCTTCTTCACTAAAAGTAAGGGGTCTTGAACTAATAGACTTACAGGGTAGAGGAGGGGACCTAGATAAACAACTATTACAATCACAGTGTAAATGGATCTACAATATGGATACCCTAAGACCAATTGGTCTAAATGAAGAGATCAATTATGCGCCTTTCCTGTAAATAAAACAAAGTGATAAAAGATATCAAATTTATCCTAATAGAGATATGCTATAATCACAGTCAATATCTATAGTTAGGAATCCACTACATAAACATCTGCCCCTAGAAATGTTCAGCTATGCAACAAAAGCTTTTGTGGTGATATGGATGCTAAAAAATCCATAAGGGTAATTTCCTGAGTAGCGGTACTTATGAAATAACTGTGTAGTATATATATATATATATATATATATATATATATATGTATTTACAAAAAAAAACTCCACATTAAGGCATGCATAATTACAGAATGTATATTAAAAATTTTTTATTTATAAATAACAGATTCAAATTGCTTAGTCTAAGATAACGTCATAAATGTATAGGCATCTATTTATCAAGCCGTCAACCGCAAATACGCTGGAATTCCGTAGCGTATTTGTGGCGAGCTTGATTCCCCTTAGTTACCAAACCCTACAAACCGGCAAAACTAGCATTTTGTGACGTAACATACGATCCGCTGGACTCAGTCCGACACAGATTGATGCTTACGTCATTACAGATGTTCCGAATGCAAGTTCGGCACAATCTGACTACTTTTGCTAGTTATCAAATAACTACCAGGTACGCTCGGCACTATTCCGGCCCAGCATACCTGGTTTTCAATCCTCCGCACCGGAGGTGAAGGATGCCATAGGAATCAATGGGAGTCTGAAAGCAGCGAAAGCTTCTGTTCTCTGCTGCCCGATATCCCATTGATTCCTATGGGAACGTTTACACCTAACAACCTAACATGTACCCTGAGTCTAAACACCTCTAATCTGTCCCCCCCTACACTTCCGCCACCTACATTATACTTATTAACTCCTAATCTGCCGCCTCTACACTGCCGCCACCTAAATAAAAGTTATTAACCCCTATCCCACCGCTCCCGGACCCCGCCGCAACTAAATAAACTTATTAACCCCTAAACCGACGCTCCCGGAGCCCACCGCCACCTACATTATACTTATTAAACCCTAATCTGCCCCCCCCACACCGCCGCCACCTACCTACATTTATTAACCCCTAATCTGCTGCCCCCAACGTTGCTGCCACTATATTACATGTATTAACCCCTAAACCTAAGTCTAACCCTAACCCTAACACTCCCTAACTTAAATATAATTTAAATAAATCTAAATAAATATTACTATCATTAAATAAATTATTCCTATTTAAAACTAAGTACTAAATACTTACCTGTAAAATAAACCCTAAGATAGCTACAATATAACTAATAGTTACATTGTAGCTATCTTATGGTTTATTTTTATTTTACAGGCAACTTTGGATTTATTTTAACTAGGTACAATAGTTATTAAATAGTTATTAACTATTTAATAACTTCCTAGTTAAAATAAATACAAATATACCTGGAAAATAAAACCTAACCTAAGTTACAATTACTCCTAACACTACACTATAATTAAATAAATTCCCTAAACTAAATACAATTAAATAAAATTAAATAAAATTATCTAAAGTACAACCCCCCCCACTAAATTACAGAAAATAAAAAACAAATTACAAGTTTTTTTAAACTAATTACACCTAATCTAATCCCCCTAACAAAATAAAAAAGCTCCCCCAAAATAAAAAAAGCCCTACCCTACAAAATTACAAATAGCCCTAAAAAGGGCCTTTTGTGGGGCATTGCCCCAAAGTAATCAGCTCTTTTACCTGTAAAAAAAAATTACAACCCCCCCAACATTAAAACCCACCACCCACACTACCAACCCTACTCTAAAACCCACCCAATCCCCCCTTTAAAAAAAACGAACACTAACCCCATGAAGATCACCCTACCTTGAGAAGTCTTCACCCAACTGGGCCCAAGTCCTCAACGAAGCCGGCAAAAGTGGTCCTCCAGACGGGCAGAAGTGGTCCTCCAGACGGGCAAAAGTGGTCCTCCAGATGGGCAGATGTCATCATCCAGACGGCATCTTCTATCTTCATCCATCCGGCGCGGAGCGGGTCCATCTTCAAGACATCCGACGCGGAGCATCCTCTTCATCTGGAGTCTTCTTCAACAATGACGGGCCCTTTAAGTGATGTCATCCAAGATGGCGTCCCTTCAATTCCGATTGGCTGATAGAATTCTATCAGCCAATCGGAATTAAGGTAGGAAAAATCCTATTGGCTGATGCAATCAGCCAATAGGATTGAAGTTCAATCCTATTGGCTGATCCAATCAGCCAATAGGATTGAGCTCGCATTCTATTGGCTGTTCCAATCAGCCAATAGAATGCAAGCTCAATTCTATTGGCTGATTTTTTTAGAGTGAAAAGTGATGTATATGTGCGTTAACAGCTAAAGGGGTTAATAATAAAATGGACTCCGATATAAAATATAAAAATGTAAAATTGTAAATGGTATAAAATATGTAATATTTATTATCTTCACATGTACATAATAAATATATCAATGCTAAAAATAGTACAAATGACCGGTCATTGAAAATATATAAAAGTTGGATAACAATACTTCTTAAAAGGATAAATAACAAAGATGCCCAATGTGCTTAGAGGGATATGGCTGCACCTCACTGCACCTCACTGACGAGGCCCAAAGGAGGCCGAAACGATCGTCTGGGGTTGTCATGTTCCTTGTTCAGAGGAGAATTGCCTGGTATTTCGGGGCTGGACTGACCATGTCGGCGGGATCAGACTGATATACTACAGGAAAGTTTTCCTCTGTGAAAAGCACAATTGGGCAGAAAGAAGCTACTACCAGGTGGTAACCGGGCCATAGAACAAGCTATTGATGCTGCTGTTCGTTCCTGGCAGACTGCTTCTCATTCTGTTTTGCATAAATTACAAAGAAACCCTTATTAAAACAATTGGTAAAATAAGGTATTGGTCACACAGAATAACCAAATAAAACACAAAGAGAGCTTGATATCCATGTGGAGTATAAGCCAGATATAAAAAAATATAATGCGTGGTGCTATGTGCAAAATCGCTTATGGATGTAGTCTTATAGTGATTAATATATGGCAGTCTTTTAAGCTTAATGAAGGCTTTATAAGAGACACTGAATGATCCTTTATAAGGTGCACTGAAAAGTCCAATAATATACAATCTTTATGTATATCACTTAGGGTATCGTGCTGATTCGTAATTGCTTAGATATTTTTTATTGTGATATTTTTTATTGTGATTTTTTTATTGTGGTCTCTTAATGTGGTTTTATCGCATTTTTTATTTTATTGGAATATTTTATTGCAACATTTTTATTGCAGAATTTTTTCTTATATAACTAAGTGTCTCATCATTGATTAATTCAATTCTATTTATATTATTATTTCTAAGAATTGTCTACAGCTACTTTAATTTTTAGATATAACAACCCCTATTAGTTCTAAGAGTGTCACTCAATATACTAATCGTTTTTAAGAATTATGATCTTTTAAGATTTAATCTGTTTATACAACATTTTATAATTTTTTACAATTAATAATCATCACATTACTATTGGGTATATTTTTGGTATTTTTGTGCTTTTAAATATTTCGCTAACTTGCATCTGCATATGCAGTACTAAGATCGAAATAGTAATACATCCACATTTAATAAATCCACCTTAAAATTCAAACCGGATGTGCCACAAATGTGTAACCTATCACTTAACAGACTAGACCTTTAAAAGGACACATAAGACTGTAAAAAAACAATCTTGATAAAGCCATGCCAGGAATACGACCGTGTGTTAATTTCTAAAGGAAACTCACTACAAGGGAAGTTGATTTCCAGGGGATATCTAAGCAATTACGAATCATCACAATACCCTAAGCCAGTGCTTTCCAAACTGTGTGTCGGGACACATTAGTGTGTCGGCGGCAGTGTAGGTGTGTCCCTGCTTCAGCACAATTTTTTTTTTAATTTAAAAT
>NW_026512963.1:0-22500 GCF_027579735.1 Bombina bombina | reverse complement strand
CACCAGCATCCAAACTATGTGTATACTTAATTACCATACTCAGTGATTGCAGCTCATATGGATCCAATGTACAGGGGGTATTGCATATAGAAAGTGTCCAGACTCAATCTGTGCAGCAACGTGATAAAAATACTCTGTCCCTACATGTAGGAATGTTTTTTCCATAATATCTGGTTTTACAGCTTGAAATAGATTGTAACAATAGGTGGTTAAATGTGACACATTAGTAATTCTATTTGTATCCTATTTAACAGTTGTATTAGATTAAGGTTTGCATGTACTTTTTATAGAATATGTGGCAAAGAGACTTCTTTGGTATTTCATTTAATATATTTGTTTTTTTATAAATAAAGATATGGGCCTCCATTACATATGCAGCGTCGCCCGCAAAAGCCAGCAACGCCAGATTTTACGCGATTTTGGTATTACATATAAGGCGTAGCATACAAGTTACGCGTGTATATTTCACCCGTCGCTCGCAATTTTTACTCCCATAAATGGAGAAATCTTACTCCATTTTTACTTCACCATAAAAGGCAGCCGTAGCAGGTCTTGCGCTAAGTATGGGAGCACCGTAACTCCCGAAAATGCCTGGAAAAATAAACTAACACCTAAGGCATGCGCAATGTCTATCTATTCCTATTTAAAACTTAACTAGGTACAATAGTTATTAAATAGTTATTAACTATTTAATAGCTACCTAGTTAAAATAAATACAAATTTACCTGTAAAATAAATCCTAACCTAAGTCACACTAACACCTAACACTACACTATCATTAAATAAATTAAATTAATTAACTACAATTACCTAAAATTAAATACAATTAAATAAAATAAACTAAAGTACAAAACCCCCCCCACTAAATTACAGAAAATAAAAAAAATTACAAGAAGTTTAAACTAATTACACCTAATCTAAGCCCCCTAATAAAATAAAAAAGACCCCCAAAATAAAAAAAAAATCCCTACCCTATACTAAATTACAAATAGCCCTTAAAAGGGCTTTTTGCAGGAAATTGCCCCAGTGTAATCAGCTCTTTTACCTGTAAAAAAAGATATACAACCCCCCCAACATTAAAACCCACCACCCACACACCCAACCCTACTCTAAAACCCACCCAATCCCCCCTTAAAAAAACCTAACACTACCCCCTTGAAGATCTCCCTACCTTTAGCCGTCTTCACCCAGCCGGGCACAAGTGGACCTCCAGAGGGGCAGAAGTCTTCATCCAATCCGGCCAGAAGAGGACATCCAGACCGGCAGAAGTCTTCATCCAGGCGGCATCTTCTATCTTCTTCCATCTGGAGCGGAGACATCCATCTTGAAGACATCCGACGCGGAGCATCCTCTTCCATCTGAAAGCGACTGAAGAATGAAGGTTCCTTTAAATGACGTCATCCAAGATGGCGTCCCTTTAATTCCGATTGGCTAATAGAATTCTATCAGCCAATCGGAATTAAGGTAGGAAAAATCCTATTGGCTGATGCAATCAGCCAATAGGATTGAAGTTCAATTCAATTGGCTGATCCAATCAGCCAATATGATTGACCTTGCATTCTTTTGGCTGTTCCAATCAGCCAATAGAATGTGAGCTCAATCCTATTGGCTGATTGCATCAGCCAATAGGATTTTTCCTACCTTAATTGCGATTGGCTGATAGAATTCTATCAGCCAATCGGAATTGAAGGGACGCCATCTTGGATGACGTCATTTAAAGGAACCTTCATTCTTCAGTCACCATCGGATGGAAGAGGATGCTCCACGTCGGATGTCTTCAAGATGGACCCGCTCCGCTCCGGATGGAAGAAGATAGAAGATGCCGTCTGGATGAAGACTTCTGCCGGTCTGGATGTCCTCTTTTGTCCAGATCGGATGAAGACTTCTGCCCCTCTGGAGGTCCACTTGGGTGAAGACGGCTCAAGGTAGGGAGATCTTCAAGGGGGTAGTGTTAGGTTTTTTTAAGGGGGGATTGGATGGGTTTTAGAGTAGGGTTGGGTGTGTGGGTGGTGGGGTTTAATGTTGGGGGGGTTGTATATCTTTTTTTTACAGGTAAAAGAGCTGATTACTTTGGGGCAATGCTCCGCAAAAAGCCCTTTTAATATTTGTAATTTAGTATAGGGTAGGGAATTTTTTTTATTTTGGGGGGCTTTTTTATTTTATTAGGGGGCTTAGATTAGGTGTAATTAGTTTAAACTTCTTATAATTTTTTTTTATTTTCTGTAATTTAGTGGGGTTTTTTGTACTTTAGTTTATTTTATTTAATTGTATTTAATTTTAGGTAATTGTAGTTAATTAATGTAATTTATTTAATGATAGTGTAGTGTTAGGTGTTAGTGTAACTTAGGTTAGGATTTATTTTACAGGTAAATTTGTATTTATTTTAACTAGGTATCTATTAAATAGTTAATAACTATTTAATAACTATTGTACCTAGTTAAAATAAATACAAAGTTGCCTGTAAAATAAAAATAAATCCTAAAATAGCTATAATGTAATTATTAATTATATTGTAGCTATCTTAGGGTTTATTTTATAGGTAAGTATTTAGTTTTAAATAGGAATAATTTAGTTAATAATAGTACATTTATTTAGATTTATTTAAATAATATTTAAGTTAGGGGGGGTGTTAGGGTTAGGGTTAAACTTTATTATAGTGGCGGCGTTGGCGGCAGCAGATTAGGGGTTAATACATTTAATAGGCTATGTGGGCAATGCAGTTTAGGGGTTAATACTTGAATAGGTTTATTGCGTTGTGGGCTATGGCAGTTTAGGGGTTAATAATTTAGTTATTACTTGCGGTGTGGGTTTGATGGCGGTTTAGGGGTTAATAGACTTTATTAGTTATTGCGGTGGGGGATTGTGGTTGACAGGTAGATAGACATTGCGCATGCCTTAGGTGTTAGTTTATTTTTTCAGGCATTTTCGGGAGTTACGGTGCTCCCATACTTAGCGCAAGACCTGCTACGGCTGCCTTTTATGGTGAGGTAAAAATGGAGTAAGATTTCTCCATTTATGGGAGTAAAAATTGCGAGCGACGGGTGAAATATTGAATAGGTTAATTGCGTTGTGGGCTATGGTGGTTTAGGGGTTAATAATTTAGTTATTACTTGCGGTGTGGGTTTGATGGCGAATATAGGGGTTAATAGTTTAAATAGGCATATTGCGTTGTGGGGGGGTTGTCTGTCTAGGGGTTTATACATTTAATATTAGTAATGAGAGGGGGGATTGCGGATATAGGGATTTTACGTGTTGGGCTTATTTTTTATGAGGCGTGTTATACTTTTATGGGAGATTTGTTATTTTATTTACTTTTCTTAGGCGCCGGCAGTTTCTAAAGTGCCGTAAGTCACTAGCGACTCCAGAAATTTGTATTCACGCTCATTTCTGGGCATCGCTAGTTTATCCGACTTATGGCACTTTAGCATCTAACGACGCAGTATATGTAATACCCCGATGTGCGAGGTGAAATTACGGGCGGCGCGGGTTCCCACGCTTGAGCCGAAACCTGCACCGTATATGTGATCGCGCCCATGGTGTTTTAATACAAAAGAGTACTGAATTCCCTTTCTTTAATAAGGAGTAATGTATCCTTCTTAGTTACTTCTTTATAAAGTGTTTTATATACGTGTTCTAGGGTCTGCACCATTTCCCTTTAATAAGGGCTATAAACACTAACTACCTGGTAGTAATATCCAGGTTAGGGGATTAACTTTTTCTCTCTCATTGTTTAAATTTTATATATATATATGAGTAGATATGAGTGTGACATTGGGAAGATTCTGCAGTGCAATTTTATTTACTGTATATACTAAGCATGATGATGTAGTTGTACTTGTTAAAACATAAAAAAATGTTGTTGAGCACAAAAAATACACAAACCTTTCTCAAACATAGCTGCATAAACCCGCATTTCAAACATTTTAATAACTACTTATGATGCTTTAGAAATGAGAGGGAACAGGATATTTAGTCAAATGTTTAGATTTCAACAAAATATACAAATTTGAGTGCAATATGCTAATGCTGTCATGATTTGTAATGGCAAAAGCATTATATATTTTGTTTGATAGTGCCATTGTGTTGCTGAAAATGTATGTTTGAAAATATGTTGATTGGTCCTTGCATAAGTAATTTGAAGCAATTAAGTACATATGAGAAAATAAACAACGTCATATGCCAGATATTAATGGGAAAACCTACAATTACATTATTTTTAAATAGTAGGTTAACAATCTGGGCAACTATAAAATATTTATGAAAAATATGAGATTTACACGACTGCGTTTTTAGGACTTTACAATCACAACTTTAATAACAATATATAACTATTTAAAGGGATACTTAACCCACATTTTTTCTTTCATGATTCAGATAGAGCATGCGGTTTTAAAAAACTTTCTAATTTACTCCTATTATCAACTTTTCTTCATTTTCTTGCTATCTTTATTTTAAAAGCAAGAATGTAAGCTTTGGAGCCTACCCATTTTTGGTTCAGCACCTTGCTTGCGCTTGCTGATTGCTGGTTAAATGTAGCCACTAATCAGCAAGTGCTATCCAGAGTTCTGAATCAAATATGGGACGGCTCCTTAGCTTAGATTCCTGCTTTTTCAAATAAAGACCCAGATTACAAGTTGTGCGCTAAACCGAGTGCGTAAAAAACGCAAAAAATGAGCAGTATCGCACTCTCCATAGCGCTGCCATTACAAGTTACTGAAAAACTTTCTTTTGTTGTGCAGTATGGTGCGATAAACTCTATACCGCACAAAACCGAAGGCCTGACTTTACATGCTTTACATGGTGTTAAAAAAACTAACATCTGTGATCACGGACTGGCGATTGGCGTAACCCAATCCCCATTGATGTCTATGGGGAAAAGAAAGTTACGTTAAAACCTAATAGCCTAACATAAACCCATTGGGGCCGATTTATCAAAATGCCACAGCTCCGCACCACCGGGATGAAGATAGAAGATTCCCCCGCGATGGATGAAGATGTTGCCGCCTGGATGAAGTAGATTTCCTGGGGTTAGTGTTAGTTTTTTTTAACTTTTTTTTGGGTGTTTTTTTTTTTAGATTAGGGCTTTTTTATTTTAATGGGCAGTTAAAGAGCTGAATGCCCTTTTAACGGCAATGCCCATACAAATGCCCCTTTAGGGGCAATGGGTAGCTTAGTTTTTTTTAGACTTAGGTTTTTTTATTTTGAGGGGTTGGTTGGGTGGGGGATTTACTGTTAGAGGGGACTTTGCCATTTTTTTAATGTAAAAGAGCTGTTTAACTTAGGGCAATGCCCTACAAAAGGTCCTTTTAATGGCTATTTTTTTATTTGTAGTTTATTTTATTTTCTTAAAATAGTTATGTTAGGTTTATTTATAGTTTATGACTATGAATAAGGCCTTATGGCCGAAACACATAAGACAGCTCACTACCTGCTGTAACTTACATTTTATCTCTTTGTATCCTATGCCTTAATAAAGAATTTTTGGATTTTTACTCCTATTTGGGGGTCGATCCGATAAAAATCGTCGCCTGCAAAAGCCGGCGACGCCAATATTTGCGCTGGTTTGGTATCCTATATACGGCGTAACCTAGAAGTTACGCCCGTATATTTCTGCCGTCGCCCGTAGTTTTTTTGGCTATAGGCAGGTATACCAAACCAGCGCAGTTTGGTATCCAATATGCAGCGTAAGGACTTACGTGGCGAAAATGGAGAAAACTTACTCCATTTTCACCTTGCCACAAAAAGCAGCCGTAAGAAGCCTTACGCTGACTATTGGAGCCCCGTAACTACCTAAACTAGCTAGAAAATAAACCTAACACCTAACGCATGCGCAATGTCTATCTACCTGTCAACCGCGATCCCCCCCCCCCGAAATCCCTAATAAAGTTATTAACCCCTAAACCGCCGCTCCCGGACCCCGCCACCATCTACATAAACTAACCCCCTACTGTGAGCCCCTAAAACCGCCGCCATCTACCTTATCTATCCCCTAATGTGAACCCTTACACCGCTGTCATCTACCTTATCTATCCCCTAATCTGACCCCTTACACCGCCGCCACCTATATAAAAATTATTAACCCCTAATCTAATCCCCCTATACCGCCGCCAGCTATATTAATATTATTAACCCCTAATGTAATCCCCTTACACCGCCTCCATCTCTATTAAAATGATTAACCCCTAATTTAATCTACCTACCCCGCCGCCAGCTATGTTATCTATATTAACCCTAAGTATATTATAGTTAATATAGGTATTACATTATATATATTAACTATATTAACTCTAATTATATTAGGGTTAATATAGTTAATATAGTTACTATAGTATTTATATTAACTATATTAACTCTATCTAACCCTAACACCCCTAACTAAATTTATATTAAATTAATCTAATTCATTTATAAACTAAAATATTCCTATTTAAATCTAAATACTTACCTATAAAATAAACCCTAAGATAGCTACAATATAATTAATAATTACATTGTAGCTATGTTAGGGTTAATATTTATTTTACAGGTAAATTGTTAATTATTTTAACTAGGTATAATAGCTATTAAATAGTTATTAACTATTTAATAGCTACCTAGTTAAAATAATTACCCAATTACCTGTAAAATAAATCCTAACCTAAGTTACAAATACACCTACACTATCAATAAATTAAATAAACTACAAACATCTATCTAAAAATACAATTAAATTAACTAAACTAAATTACAAAAAAAACAAACACTAAATTACAAAAAATAAAAAAGATTACAAGATTTTTAAGCTAATTACACCTATTCTAAGCCCCCTAATAAAATAATAAAGCCCCCCAAAATAAAAAAAATTCCCTGCCCTATTCTAAATTAAAAAAATTTCAAAGCTCTTTACCTTACCAGCCCTTAAAAGGGCCTTTTGTGGGGCATGCCCCAAAGAATTCAGCTCTTTTGCATTTAAAAACATATACAATACCCCCCCCCATTACAACCCACCACCCACATACCCCTGTTCTAAAACCACCCAAACCCCCCTTAAAAAAGCCTAACACTACCCCCCTGAAGATCTCCCTACCTTGTCTTCACCACACCGGGCCGAACTCCTCATCCGATCCGGGCGATGTCTTGCTCCAAGCGGCAAAGAAGAATTCTTCCTCCGGCGATGTTTTCCTCCAAGCGGCAAAGAAGAATTCTTCCTCCGGCGATGTCTTCCTCCAAGCGGCAAAGAAGAATTCTTCCTCCGGCGACCTCTTCCTCCAAGCGGCAGCAAAGTCTTCATCCTTCCGACGGCATCTTCAATCTTCTTTCTTCGCTCCGCCGCCGCGGAGCATCCATCCCGGCCGACGACTGAACGACGAATGAGGTACCTTTAAATGACGTCATCCAAGATGGCGTCCGACGAATTCCGATTGGCTGATAGGATTCTATCAGCCAATCGGAATTAAGTTAGAAAAATCTGATTGGCTGATTGAATCAGCCAATCAGATTCAAGTTCAATCCGATTGGTTGATCCAATCAGCCAATCAGATTGAGCTCGCATTCTATTGGCTGATCGGAACAACCAATAGAATGCGAGCTCAATCTGATTGGCTGATTGGATCAGCCAATCGGATTGAACTTGAATCTGATTGGCTGATTCAATCAGCCAATCAGATTTTTCTAACTTAATTCCGATTGGCTGATAGAATCCTATCAGCCAATCGGAATTCGGCAGACGCCATCTTGGATGACGTCATTTAAAGGTACCTCATTCGTCGTTCAGTCGTCGGCCGGGATGGATGCTCCGCGGCGGCGGAGCGAAGAAAGAAGATTGAAGATGCCGCCGGAAGGATGAAGACTTTGCTGCCGCTTGGAGGAAGACGTCGCCGGAGGAAGAATTCTTCTTTGCCGCTTGGAGGAAGACATCGCCGGAGGAAGAATTCTTCTTTGCCGCTTGGAGCAAGACATCGCCCGGATCGGATGAGGAGTTCGGCCCGGTGTGGTGAAGACAAGGTAGGGAGATCTTCAGGGGGGTAGTGTTAGGCTTTTTTAAGGGGGGTTTGGGTGGTTTTAGAACAGGGGTATGTGGGTGGTGGGTTGTAATGGGGGGGGGTATTGTATATGTTTTTAAATGCAAAAGAGCTGAATTCTTTGGGGCATGCCCCACAAAAAGCCCTTTTAAGGGCTGGTAAGGTAAAGAGCTTTGAATTTATTTTAATTTAGAATAGGGCAGGGAATTTTTTTATTTTGGGGGGCTTTATTATTTTATTAGGGGGCTTAGAATAGGTGTAATTAGCTTAAAAATCTTGTAATCTTTTTTTTATTTTTTGTAATTTAGTGTGTTTTTTTTTTTTGTAATTTAGTTTAGTTAATTTAATTGTATTTTTAGATAGATGTTTGTAGTTTATTTAATTTATTGATAGTGTAGGTGTATTTGTAACTTAGGTTAGGATTTATTTTACAGGTAATTGGGTAATTATTTTAACTAGGTAGCTATTAAATAGTTAATAACTATTTAATAGCTATTATACCTAGTTAAAATAATTAACAATTTACCTGTAAAATAAATATTAACCCTAACATAGCTACAATGTAATTATTAATTATATTGTAGCTATCTTAGGGTTTATTTTATAGGTAAGTATTTAGATTTAAATAGGAATATTTTAGTTTATAATATGAATTAGATTAATTTAATAAGAATTTAGTTAGGGGTGTTAGGGTTAGATAGAGTTAATATAGTTAATATAAATACTATAGTAACTATATTAACTATATTAACCCTAATATAATTAGGGTTAATATAGTTAATATATATAATGTAATACCTATATTAACTATAATATACTTAGGGTTAATATAGATAACATAGCTGGCGGTGGTGTAGGTAGATTAAATTAGGGGTTAATCATTTTAATAGAGATGGCGGCGGGTGTAAGGGGCTTACATTAGGGGTTAATAATATTAATATAGCTGGCTGCGGTATAGGGGGATTAGATTAGGGGTTAATAATTTTAATAGAGATGGCGGCGGTGTTAGGGGCTCACTTTAGGGAGTTATAGATTTAATATAGCTGGCGGCGGGGTACGGGAGCGGCGGTTTAGGGGTTAATAACTTTATTAGGTTGCGGCGGGGTACGGGAGCGGCGGTTTAGGGGTTAATAACTTTTTTTATTGTTAGGCTAGTGAGGGGGGATAGCGGATAGAGGGTTAGACGTGTCGGGCTATGTTTAGGAGGCGTGTTAGACAGTGCGGGTGATTTAGACTTTAGTCAGGTTTTATAGGCGCCGGCAGTTTCTAACGTGGCGCAAGTCACTGGCGACTCCAAAAATCTGTACTTACGCAGATTTCTGGACATCGCTGGTTTGTGAGACTTGCGCCACTTTAGCAAGTGACGGTGCCGCATATTGGATGGCTCGAGTTGCGAGCTGAAACTGCGGGCGACGCGGGTTCCCTCGCTTGCGCCGCAAACTGCGATCTATATCGGATCGCGCCCTTGGTGCTTTGAATGACTCGCTGGCTTTCTTGTACTTTCTTATTTATAGTTTAATCTTAATTTTTTTTATTTCACAGGTAAGTCTTTATTTATTTTAAAATAGTTATATTGTAAATTAAATTTAAACTTAGGGGGTGTTAGGTTTAAGGGTTAATAGATTAATTTAGTGATTTGTGATGTGGGGGGCGGCGGCGGTTTAGGGGTTAATAGGTTTAGTTTAGTATTAGCGATGTGGGGGCCAGCGGTTTAGGGATTAATAGGTTTATTATAGTAGTAGCGATGTGGGGGGATGGCGGTTTAGGGGTTAATAGCTTTATATAGTGTTGGCAATGTGGGCGGGCGGGGGATTAAAGGTTAATAGGTTTAATATAGTATTTGCGATGCGGGAGGGTGGCGGTATAGGGGTTAATAGGTAGTTTATGGGTGTTAGTGTACTTTGTAACATTTTAGTTATGAGTTTTGTGAAACATTTCTGTTTTGCAAAATCCATAACTATTGGTCTCAGATTGCAGAATGGATCGCGACGGTATAAACTATAACGCAAGCATTTTAGCCGGAATGCAAAACTTGTAATACGGCACTATGAAAATCCTGCACTCAAAAGTCATTTTTTGAGTGTGGAATGGAGAGTTGCTTTACAGGCTAAAACGCTTGCGGTATAGCTATACCACAATGACTTGTAATACAGGAAACCTTACATTCCACGCGCAATGGCCAATTTTTCAGCGGTATAGCCTTACCGCACCAAACCGCAAAACTTGTAATCTGGGTCAATGATAGCAAGAGAACGAATCAAGAAAATAGAGAGACGCACTCACTGAGACAGAACAATAGCTAGAAAAACGTCTGTGCTTGTCCACAAGGCCAGTGCCACTCAGGGTGCAATCTCTTTTTGCACACTATGCCTTTTCACAGAGAAAAAATATCCTGTAGCATATCAGTCTGATCCTGCCCAATGACAGTCCAGCACCGAAATACCAGGCAATTATTCTCTTAACAAGACAAACAACAAACCCCAGACGTACGTTTCGGCCTCTCTTGGGCCTCGTCAGTGAGGTGCAGTTGCATATCTCTAGGGCATGTGTGCAAGGAGTCCAATGTCTGGTTTCCCCCTTTTACTCTGTCATGTTCCTTGTTCAAAGGAGAATTGCCTGGTATTTCGGGGCTGGACTGACCATGTTGGCGGGATTAGACTGATATACTACAGGAAAGTTTTGCTCTGTGAAAAGCACAATTGGGCAGAAAGAAGCTACTGCCAGGTGGCAACCGGGCCATAGAACAAGCTATTGATGCTGCTGTTCGTTCCTGGCAGACTGCTTCTCATTCTGTTTTGCATATGTAAATATGACCCTGGGGATAGTCTCCCTAAGGGTGATGGGGGAAACCAGACGTGGACTCCTTGCCCAATGTGCTTAGAGGGATATGGCTGCACCTCACTGACGAGGCCCAAAGGAGGCCGAAACGATTGTCTGGGGTTGTCATGTTCCTTGTTCAGAGGAGAATTGCCTGGTATTTCGGGGCTGGACTGACCATGTTGGCGGGATCAGACTGATATACTACAGGAAACTTTTGCTCTGTGAAAAGCACAATTGGGCAGAAAGAAGCTACTGCCAGGTGGCAACCGGGCCATAGAACAAGCTATTGATGCTGCTGCCCATTCCTGGCAGACTGCTTCTCATTCTTTTTTGCATATGTAAATATGACCCTGGGGATAGTCTCCCTAAGGGTGATGGGGGAAACCAGACGTGGACTCCTTGCCCAATGTGCTTAGAGGGATATGGCTGCACCTCACTGACGAGGCCCAAAGGAGGCCGAAACGATCGTCTGGGGTTGTCATGTTCCTTGTTCAGAGGAGAATTGCCTGGTATTTCGGGGCTGGACTGATCATGTTGGCGGGATCAGACTGATATACTACAGGAAAGTTGTCCTCTGTGAAAAGCACAATTGGTCAGAAAGAAGCTACTACCAGGTGGCAACTGGGCCATAGAACAAGCTATTGATGCTGCTGTTCGTTCCTGGCAGACTGCTTCTCATTCTGTTTTGCATATGTAAATATGACCCTGGGGATAGTCTCCCTAAGGGTGATGGGGGAAACCAGACGTGGACTCCTTGCCCAATGTGCTTAGAGGGATATGGCTGCACCTCACTGACAAGGCCCAAAGGAGGCCGAAACGATTGTCTGGGGTTGTCATATTCCTTGTTCAGAGGAGAATTGCCTGGTATTTCGGGGCTGGACTGACCATGTTGGTGGGATCAGACTGATATACTACAGGAAAGTTGTCCTCTGTGAAAAGCACAATTGGTCAGAAAGAAGCTACTCCCAGGTGGCAACCGGGCCATAGAACAAGCTATTGATGCTGCTGTTCGTTCCTGGCAGACTGCTTCTCATTCTGTTTTGCATAAGCAAGAGAACGAAGAAAAATTGATAATAGGAGTAAATTAGAAAGTTGCTTAAAATTGCATGTGCTATCTGAATCATGAAAAAAAAATGTTGGGTTTAGTATCCCTTTCATAATCAATTGCAAGTTATATCATTTATTTGAAATGTAAAAGAAAAGACACATTTTACCATTTAACTTGGCCGTAGTGCAAATATTCTCCCTAAATAGTGTACAAAAGCTGCACTGGCCCTGCTAATTAAGACTGCAAGGTACAACTTAAATATTAATAGACACCTGAATTTTTTTAATAACTGTTGATCTTTATGCACCTTATTAATAGCAAGAAAAATATTTATTTTAGTTATTTTATATATATATATATATATATATATATATATACACACTGTAAAAAAAGTATGCACAATTTTATAGACACTGTCGGCCAGATTACGAGTTTTGCATTATGAGTAGTGCGGTGCTACAGTGCAGTTTTTTCTCACCGCTCACTTACCTGCAGCGCTGGTATTATGGGTTTTTATAAACCCGGCATTAAAATGCAAGAAGTGAGCGTAGAGCAAAATTGTGCTCCACACTACACTCCAATAGACATCAATGGGGAGAGCCGGCTGAGAAAAAGTCTAACACCTGCCAAAAAGCAACATAAATCTCAGTAATGCAGCCCCATTGATTCCTATGGGGAAACTAAAGTTATGTTTACACCTAACACCCTAACTTGAACCCTGAGTATAAACCCCTAATCTTACATTTATTAACCCCTAATCTGCCGCCCCCGAAATCGCCGCCACCTACATTATACTTATTAATCCCTAATCTGCCGCTCCAGACATCGCCGCCACCTACATTATATTTATTAACACCTAATCTGCTGCCCTCAACATCGCCGACACCTACATTATATTTATTAAACCCTAAGCTAGCTGCAATATAACTAATAGTTACATTGTATCTAGCTTAGGGTTTATTTTTATTTTACAGGCAAGTTTGTATTTATTTTAACTAGGTAGAATAGTTATTAAATAGTTATTAACTATTTAATAACTGCCTAGCTAAAATAAATACAAATTTACCTGTAAAATAAAACCTAACCTAAGTTACAATAACACCTAACACTACACTACAATTAAATCAATTCCCTAAATTAAATACAATTAAATAAATTAAATTAAATTAGCTAAATCACAAAAAAAACTAAACACTAAATTACAGAAAATAAAAAAACAAATTACAAGATATTTAAACTAATTACACCTAATCTAATAACCCTATCAAAAAAAAAAGTCCCCCCAAAATAAAAAAAAAACCCTAACCTAAACTAAACTACCAATAGCCCTTAAAAGGGCCTTTTGCGGGGCATTGCCCCAAAGAAATCAGCTTTTTTACCTGTAAAAAAAAAATCTAGAATTCTATCAGGCAATCGGAATTAAGGTAGAAAAAATCCTATTGGCTGATTGGATCAGCCAATAGGATTTAACTTCAATCCTATTGGCTGATCCAATCAGCCAATAGGATTGAGCTCGCATTCTATTGGCTGTTCCAATCAGCAAATGGAATGTGAGCTCAATCCTATTGGCTGATCCAATCAGCCAATAGGATTTTTTCTACCTTAATTCCGATTGGCTGATAGAATTCTATAAGCCAATCGGAATCTAAGGGATGCCATCTTGGATGACGTCATTTAAAGGTACCTTCATTCGTTGTTAGTCCGTCGGAAGAAGAGGATGCTCCGCGTTGGATGTCTTGAAGATGGACCCGCTCCGCGCCGGAAGGATGAAGATAGAAGATGCCGTCTGGATGAAGACTTCTGCCCATCTGGAGGACCACTTCTGCCTGCCTGGAGGACCACTTCTGCCAGCTTCGCTGAGGACATCTTGCCACTTGGATGAAGACTTCTTCCGGTAAGTAAATCTTCGGGGGTTAGTGTTAGGATTTTTTTAAGGGTGTATAGGGTGTGTTTATTTTTTAGGTTAGGGCTTTGGGCCTGCAATATAGCTAAATGCCCTTTCAAGGGCAATGCCCATCCAAATGCCCTTTTCAGGGCAATGGGGAGCTTAGGTTTTTTAGTTAGGCTTTTATTTGGGGGGTTGGTTGTGTGGGTGGTGAGTTTTACTGTTTGGGGGGTTGTTTGTATTTATTTTTACAGGTAAAAGAGCTGATTTCTTTGGAGCAATGCCCGCAAAAGGCCATTTTAAGGGCTATTGGTAGTTTATTGTAGGCTATGTTTTTTTTTTGTTTTGGGGGGGCTTTTTTATTTTAATAGGGCTATTAGATTAGGTGTAATTAGTTTAAATATCTTGTAATTTGTTTTTTATTTTCTGTAATTTAGTTTTTTTTGTGATTTAGCTAATTTAATTTAATGTATTTAATTGTATTTAATTTAGGGAATTGATTTAATTGTAGTGTAGTGTTAGGTGTTAGTGTAACTTAGGTTAGGTTTTATTTTACAGGTAACTTTGTATTTTTTTTTATCTAGGTAGTTATTAAATAGTTAATAACTATTTAATAACTATTCTACCTAGTTAAAATAAATACAAACTTGCCTGTAAAATAAAAATAAACCCTAAGCTAGATACAATGTAACTATTAGTTATATTGTAGCTAGTTTAGGGTTTATTGTATAGGTAAGTATTTCGTTTTAAATAGGAATAATTTAGTTAATTATAGTAATTTTATTTAGATTTATTTAAATTATATTTAAGTTAGGGGGTGTTAGGGTTAGGGTTAGAATTAGGTTTAAAGGGTTAATACATTTAGAATAGTGGCGGTGACGTTGGGGACAGCAGATTAGGGGTAAATAAATGTAGGTAGGTGGCGGCAATGTTGGGGGCATCAGATTAGGGGTTAATAAATATAATGTAGGTTGCGGCGATGTTAGGGGCGGCAGATTAGGGATTAATATTATATAACTAGTGTTTGCGAGGCGGGAGTGCGGTGGTTTAGGGGTTAATATGTTTATTCTAGTGGCGAAGATGTCCGGAGCGGCAGATTAGGGGTTAATATTTTTATTATAGTGTTTGCGATGTGGGAGGGCCTCGTTTCAGGGGTTAATAGGTGTTATGGGTGTTGGTGTACATTTTAGCACTTTAGTTATGAGTTTTATGCTACAGCGTTGTAGTGTAAAACTCATAACTACTGACTTTAAAATGCGTTAGGAATCTTTGAGGTAGAGGGTGTACCGCTCACTTTTTGGCCTCCCAGGACAAACTCGTAATACCGGCGCTATGGAAGTCTCATAGAAAAAAGACTTTACAAACTTTATGTAAGTTGGTTTGCGGTAAGGCCTAAAAAAGTGTGCGGGGCCCCTAAACCTGCAAGACTTGTAATAGCAGTGGTAGTGAAAAAGCAGCGTTAGGACCTGTTAACACTGCTTTTTCAACTTACCGCAAAACTCTAATCTAGCCATGTGTTTTGAATATTAATTGATCAAATTGAAAGTTTTATAATTATGTTTTTGAACATTGTTTGTTGTATTGGTTTATTACATTTATATAAGTTCATAACTCATACTCTTAATTAAAGTGAAGGTAAACTTTGCTGTATTACTGTGCACTTATCTGCAATACAGCACAAATCAATGGTACTTTCAGTCATGAAAATCTTAAAATTTATCTCTATTATTAGTTTTTAATTTATTAGCAGCAATCTTACAAGCGTTAGATTCAACCCGGTTTTTGTTTTTTTTTCTGCTTTTTGGTCACGTTGACTTCCTGGCCAATTGACTTCCTGGCCGTTAGGAGGCCGTCACTTGACGTCACCGCTATCTTCAAAGCTCTGCGCATGCGTTAGGTTACTTCCTCTTACCTGGAAAACCAAGCGCATTGCCGAGATCAATGACGCTTGCATGACGTTTGCTATGTCTAAAGCAAAAGGGCATTAACGCATGCGCATTATGTGAAATTGTGGATGTTTTGCGCATGCGCAGTATTTTTCGAAGCCGGGCATGAGCATTGTAGGCACGTATAGAGCGGGTGGGAACGCTCTATACGTTATAAGCTAAAGAGAGAGGAAATGGATGGTGGGCGGAGCTTGGAACAGAAGGGTAGGGTACAACAAAATATATTTTTTAACGAAATATGTTAGGTAAAAAAAAAACAAAGTTAGCGACTGTGGATTTTGCAAGGTGATAGATTAAATAATGTTTACAGAAAGAGAAAACTTTACCTTCACTTTAATGCTACTTCTTCTTGTTGATAGTGCCCCGGATCTAGGCGTGAGCTAATTACTTGTTTCTTTTGATTTAATTTTTTTTAAAAGAATTTGCACTTTTGTGTGGGTCTTCGTTTGTTAGAGTGTGTGTGAGTGTCTGAGTTTCTGTGGATTTCTGTAAGTGTGCGTGTCTGAGTGTATTTGTGTATGTACGTGAGTGTATTTGTATATTTGTGCATAAGTATGAGTGTGTAGGTGTGTGCTTGTGTGCATAGGTATGAGGTAGGTTTGCATGTATGTATGTCTGTGTGTATGTGTATATGAGTGTGTGTGTGTGTAGGTGTATGTATGTGCTAGTGTATGCAATTATGCATGAGTGGGTATACATTTGTTTATGTGTGTGTGTATGTAAATGTATGCATGTTTGTATATGTGTGTGTGTGTATGTAAATGTATGCATGTTTGTATATGTATGTGTGTGTATGTAAATGTATGCATGTTTGTATATGTATGTGTGTGTATGTAAATGTATGCATGTTTGTATATGATTATGTATGTGTGTGTGTATGTATGAGTGTGTTCGTGTATATGTATGTATTAGTAAATTAGCATTTATTAGTTTGTTTCTATTATATAATAAATATAATAGGCTGCTTTACTTTTTTATTGTCCATGTTGCAACTTGCAACAAGTTAAATCTGCCACATTGCCCCTCCCAATATTGGGCTCTGAATCCGCCCCTGCTATATATATATAGGTATAGATATATTTTTACCAAAAAAAATTATATATATATATATATATATATATATATATATATACTGAATATAAACAGTATATATAAATAAATAATATGTATTTATTAATAAATAGACCATATTCTTCTACGTGAAGTACATGAAATGTGAAATATTAATATTTTATGTCAGGTTAGAGAAATTGAGAAAATGCAATCGGGTTTATGTTGGGTGTTAGGTTTTTTCCACTTTTTGTGCTCCATTGAAGTTTATGGGAGAATATTTTAATGTTTGGGTTAGCAAGTAAGCAAAAAACTTTTTTACTTTCAACTTATAATATGCACATTACCTGACGCACGCAAAAATCTGAAGTCGATCGCAGTTAGTGCTCGAGCGGGAGTGATAGATAACGTTCCAATTGTAATCTAGCCCAAAATGTATTTTTCTATGCTTTTATGTAACATACCAAAAGATAAATAGATAAATAACATCACTGTATGTTTCTATGCTTCTATGTAACATACCAAAAGATAAATAGATAAATAACATCACCCATTAATTATTATTAAAATATCATCTTTGACAAAAATAAGAATCCTTTAAAAAAATCAGCTGATAAATGTCCCTATTCCTATAAAATTGTCCTTAAAAAGGTTTATCAGACATCTTAAAAAGTAAAATATCATCCTTCCAATGTAGTTAATCACATGCAACGACCACACGAATAGTAGAAAAGGGTTTATTAATAAAAGCCATTTTTTTTTACTTATTTAGAACAACGTACAATTACAAAATAATTTTCTTCTTTATTTTTTTCGATTCTATAAGAAAAGTTTTTGTACTTGTTGTTTTTTGTTTTTTTTTAAACTTTATTTCTCATTCAAAGGTTGCCATAAACAAACAAACAATGTCTTGCATATAATCAATCGTGGTTACATTGCTACAAGTTTAGTATAACTTTCAGTCTCTTCTGGCAAAACCTTCTTTTCCAATATTTAAATTCCCACTTATCCTTTCTCTCCCTTCTCCAACCTCCCTCTCCCTTCACAAACAGTTTTACCTCCTCTCTCCCCCGCCAGCACCAATTCCATATCAGGTGTAGGGTTGCGTAGTGTCAGTGTGCCTCCCATCTCTCTCTGTATATAGAAAACTCCATTTGCCCTTGAGCCTTTCCTCTAGTAGGAATTCTGAGTTTTTGAGTGGAAGTAATAGTTGTTTCTGTGTAGGGACATTCAGTGCGTGTATGTATGTTTCCCATTTCCTTACAAAAGGTCTAGTTTTACTTTGCACATCTCCTAAAGCATCTGCTGCTTCGCCAGTGAATTGCTTCCTCATACTTGCCTTAAGTTGTGGTATTGTGGGGGCCTCAGCACCAAGCCATTCCTTAAATATAAGTTTTCTGGCTTGAAGAATTATATTACTGGTCAATTTCTTAGTGCTGTCTGGGGTCGGTGCCGAGGTCTCCAGAAACACTATTAATTCGGGGGAAATTTCTAGAGTTGTATGAAAAGCGGTTTTTAGCCAGTAGGTTACCATTCCCCAGAATCTATTTATTTTTGGGCAACTCCATAGCATGTGCATCAGGTCTGCGTCTTGTGCTCTGCACTTCTTACATTGTCCCTCTGTTTCTGGTCTCCATTTTTTATAGATTTTGGGAGGTATGTATGCATTCTGTAATAGTCTGGTGTGCGATTCTCGGCTAGACGTCGATAAGGTTGCCCTTCTCGTTTGCTCTATACTTTGCTTTACCATTTCTGTTGTGATTTCTACCTGTAGGGTGGATGTCCAATTGTCACTAATGTGCTTAATGGTTTCATCATTAGTCTGTCGAATATAAAGTTTATAAATATGGGAAATAGATGTCTCCCCCTGCTCTCTCCTGTGAAGCAATCTGTTTATCCCCAGGGTTTGGTTTGCAAGTTCCTCATTTCTAAGTATTGTATTGACATAATGACTTACCTGCAAATACGCAAAGTGATGTTTGTGAGGTAAGTTATATTGTGTTTGTAGGTCCCTGAACGACTTGACTGTCATATCCAGACCGTTAACGATCTGAGACACTGAAGTCAAACCTTTGTTTTTCCAAATTGTGTAGACTCCAGTATCTATACCCACGGGGAATTCTGAGTTACCTTTCAGTGGGAGAAATTTTGTATAATTATGATTAAACTGAAGTTTCTTACACATCTTCCAACAAGCTCTAAGAGGCTGAAGCAGCATTGGGTAATCATTCAGAAGTTTGTTAATGTGTGTGGGTGCCATATGTGGAAGTGCCTGAAGCGACCATGGGGTCACCAATTGCCCCTCCAAAGCTGGCAGTGTAAAATTTTGTTTCCCCATCATTTTGTTTCACCAATCTAGTGTGGGATCGCAAAACCCCCAGAGCCAACCTATGCCACCATCCTCAAAGCTTTTATTCTGTGTTTTTTTCCCTGCCCAGACAAACGAGAAACAGGCTTTATTGATTAAACTGAGGTCAGTCTTATGTATGTTCTCTGGTATCATCTGAAATAGATATAGGAGTTTTGGAAACACAATCATTTTGATTAGGGCTATCCTTATGGACATCGAGATAGGCAATTTTTCCCATCTGTGCAACATGTCTTGTATGTCTTTGATTATGGGGCGATAATTGAGATGGTACCATTCTCTCGGATTTATTGAGAGTTTGATTCCCAAATATGTGAATGATTCAGTCACGTGTTTGAAGTTAAATGATATGTTTATGTGTGCTGAGGTTCTTTGTAACCAGAGCAACTCGGTTTTATCTGTATTAACTTTATAGCCTGAGACTAGTCCGAATTGATGTATAATTTGCATAACTTGTGGTATGTTTTCCTTTGGGTTCTGTATATAGAGTATCATATCGTCCGCAAAGAGGGACAGATGACACTGGACTCCCCCGAACCACAATCCCTCCGTTTCCGTTCTTATTTTGATGGCCAGGGGTTCGACAGGTTAAAGAACAGGGGGGGCAATGGGCATCCCTGCCTAGTTCCCCTACCTAATTGGAAGGGGAGTGACGGGGTCCCGTCAATTAGTATGGACGCTTTAGAACTGGCATATAGCGACTTGATCGTGTGTGCAAAAAGGCCCGTGATACCAAATTTATCTAGAGTGTAAAAGAGATGAGTCCATAGGGCCATATCAAAGGCCTTTTCCGCATCTACTAATAAAGCGCATGCTTCAGGGGTCCCTCGCTCTCCTTTTTTTGCTCTATTCCAGAAATGGGTTAATACAAATTGGAGCTTCCTAAGATTTAAAATGAAGATCTTCCCTTTACAAAACCTGTTTGATCGTGATGAATTAGAGTGGTCATAGCTACCACCAGCCTGTCAGCTAGTATTTTTGTCATTAATTTGTAGTCTTGGTTCAGTAGGGAGATGGGCCGATATGATTGGGGAAGGAGCGGGTCTTTATTTGCCTTGGGGATTACACTAATATTGGCCTCTGTGAAACAGTCATTAAGGGACACCTCTCCATTCATAATTTTGTTATAAAGGGAGGTGAGTATTGGTGCTACGCTTCCTCCCAACATCTTGTAAAGTTCTCCAGGGAGTCCATCAGGGCCTGGAGTTTTATCAAGTGTGAGTGCGGATATCGCTTTTAATGTCTCAGTCTCTGTAATTTTTGCATTTAAAAGACCTAAATGTTCTTCTGATATGCTTGGGGTATGTATGGATTCCCAAAATAGGTCCTGTCGAGAACTATCTGTTATATTTCCCTTGTACAGTGTTTGATAATATTTTGTGAGGGCCGTTTGTATGTCAGTCGTGGTTGTATGTATGGTGTCTCCTTCTTTAATGACATTAATATGTCTGTTGGGTCTGTTTAGCTTGGTAAGTCTAGCTAGGAACTTTCCGGTCTTATCTCCATATAGGTAGAATTTGGCCTGCGCCATTGTCATTCCCCTTATTGCGTCTTGATGAAGTGTTGTGTCTCTTGCGGCTTTCGCATCTATGAAGTTCTGTTGTGTAATGGAGTTAGGATTACGTAGCTACTTGTTTCTCGCACTTAACAGTCTTCTCAGTAATATTTCTGATCTCAGTTTTTTCTGTTTTAATTTACCTGCTGAATACGAGGTACCCCTCAACACTGTTTTACTCGCCTCCCAGAACAGGAGAGTGTTACTTTTGTGTGCTTCATTTAATGTCTCGTATGCCCTCCATTCTCCCATTAGTAAATTTTTGAAGTTTGCGTCCCGTAGAGGTATGTTGGGAAGAACCATCTATGTGGGCCCTCTCTCCGGGGTGTGAGGGAGACTTTTAGACTGATAGGTGCGTGGTCTGAAATTGTTGGGGCTGTTAGGAATAGATCTATCCTAGATAGTGTATGTTTGGCTGGAGTGGAACATGTGTAATTTTTTTCCTCAGGGTGTTTGTCTCTCCAGATGTCTTTTAACGCTAGGCAATGTTTAAACTTTGATAGTATGACGGAGTCTCTTTTAGTATTGCGTTGGGTCGTGACCTGTCTAGTGTTTGAGGCAGGGTCTCTAAATCTGTCCGCCGGAGATTGCGGCACTATATTGTAGTCTCCACCCAAGATTATCGGAGTGTCTGCAAATAGTAGTATCTTATTACTTAAGTCCCCCAAAACTCCTTCTTGTTAACGTGCGGGCCATACACTCCCCCAGTGGTGAGGGTTGTGCTTGTGCATTTCACTTTAGTAATAACATATCTCCCTTCCGTGTCTATTTGTTGTTTGTCTATAGTATAGTCTAAATTTTTCCTAAAAAGGATAGCTACCCCTCTGGCTCGCTTCTCTTCATAGGTAGTATGGATGACTTCCCCCACCCACCCTTGTTTACGTTTTTGGTGTTCTGTATTTGATAAGTGAGTTTCTTCCAAGATCGCAATATCCACATGCTGGTTTTTTAGGTGTTTAAGTATTGCCTTTCTCTTTATGGGGGAGGTTATTCCTCCCACATTCCACTACACTATTTTCATGATGTTAGCCACTATGTGTTTTATTTTGTGCATGTTTGTTCCCCTATGTTTACTTACTATGAGCTGGGCGAGGGAGAGAGTACAATCTTACCAAAACTTCTGAAATCCTTTCAGTTTCCCCTTCCTTATCTCTGAAATGAAAAGCAACAGTTGAGTATATAATATATTATCACCTCTAGCAATATTGAGAAAGAAAACTTATTTCTGGAAAACAGGAAAACAGTCTCACACCATGCAACAGTACTCCAAACAAATAAACTTCAGAAAATCCCAACAGCCCCCCCCTAACCCCCAAGTAAGAGCATGCAAACCGTGGTTTATACCACTTAGAGTTCTAAGCGACCCTCCATTCGGTTGATATTGGCTGGCTATCTTAAAGTGTAAGTCCTTGTAATGTTTAAAAGTACTTTCCTAATTCAGGTTTCATTTTCTTCTCTTTGTTTATCTCCCTGCACGTTCTCTGGAGGTTTCCTAGTTTGTTCCAGAAATGCCTGTAGGTGTTTGGTGTCTCAAATAACTTCGGGCCCTTTGTTGTCTGCAATTTCAGCTTAGCTGGGTATAAGAGCACCACAGATTCCCCTTGGGCAATCAATTCCCTGCAATATGACGAGAATTCTCTCCTTCTTTTCGCAAATTCCACTGAATAATCTTGAAAGATGTACACTCTTCTCCCCTCATAGGTGACGGAAGGTATCTGTCTGTATGCTCGAAGCAATAGCATTTTTCTTTGAAATTTAGATACCGTACCATAATCTGCCTTGGGGGTTGATCCTGGTCATTCCCTTGCAGCGGTGCTCCAATTCTATG